>NC_090226.1:30832725-31132725 GCF_024489055.1 Chanodichthys erythropterus
ATTGAACCACTGTACTCACATGAACTGATTTAAATATGTTTTTAGTACATTAATGGATCTTGAGAGAGGAAGTGTCATTGCTCCCTATGGAGGCCTCACGGAGCTATCGGATTTCAACTAAAATATCTTAATTTGTGTTCCGAAGATTAACGAAGGTCTCACAGGTGTGAAACAACATGAGAGTAAGTAATAAATGACAGAATTTTCATTTTTGGGTGAACTAACCCTTTAAGGTTAATTTTTAAAGACATAAATTAGGAATAAAATTCCTTTTGATTTTGGGCTGAAATATGATCTGGGCATTTTTTCTGAGAATCACCCATTTGTGGAATGGACAAGACATGCTATCTACGTGGGTTTCCTCCTAACTTCTCAGCTCCTCAAGCATTGCGGTTACAGTGAAACTTCATTCAGTTTTGTCTGTTTGCGTGTGTAGGATGAAGACAACGCTGAGGGTGGGATTTCATAGTCTGTGGTATTTGAAGCATCAAGACTGTGGGTGCGAACACACACACACACATACATGCATGCAAAGTTAATCTCTCGCTGAGTTGAAAGCCTTGGCAAGCTTGGAGTCCTGCTGTCTTGCATGCAGAGCTGCCATCACCCGGAAAATGCGACAATGAACATCTCTCGCGTCCCTTTCTGTCATTCTGTCGCTCTTGATCTCTCTGTTAACACAGCTGTTGTGGAAAGCGACCCTTTGCTGTGTTTCTCTCTCTATCTTTTGTCACCCGTGATATAATCTGTCTCTCCTCTCTATGTACTCTCTCTCTACTGACATTTCAGATGGTAGGTGTGAAGACACAGGTGTGAGCATATTTTCCTGGTTCCGTTCAGTGGGCTTGTGCGCCTCTGTGTTTGTGTGTGTGGTTGTTTAGCCTTTTCCTTGATTTCTCAGCGGAAAAGACACTAGCGAAGCTCTCCGGCACATAAGTAATTAAAACAGGTTGACACTATTAGGGGGCGAGAGAGAGTTGAGAGGGGTGACACACAGAGTCATGCATTACCTACTCCTCTGTAGCTCTATGGGGCCTGTTAGAAAGAAACACGATAGCTTCTAGTATTCTGTCGTGTGGCTCCTGTGGGTTCATCTAGTCTGAAGAGTCATTTTTTCAACGTTAAAACACTTTTTTTTTTTTTCAAATAGCAGCTTAATATGCACGACCAACTTATGTCTAAGCAAATCAATCGCAGGTTAATTTCCCTCAAATGGTCTAAAGTCTCAACCTGTGATTAGAACCAAAGTTTCTTGTTAGTGTAACGTGGACTTAAATACATCATGCTCACAATAAGCAAGCAAACATCCAGTACATTCTATATCTTTCATCCCATATATGTACAAAGTGTGCGCAGGTGTGAATGTGTTATTATAACAGTCATTACTATTAATTCGTTGAATGCATCATACTATGGTAGTTAAGCAGTGTCGTCATATGTTAAATGCACCAGACAGAGCAACACTGGCTCAACCAACAGAATGAGTTTGGGGTGGGGCTGTTTGTTTAGTCAACCAATGGCAGATTGAGGGAATGTTCAATAAAAATTGTTTGAAAATCATTATTTTTGTGATTCTGTTTAATGAGGCAAATGGGGCTGAAATTACACACCTTACCTTTAAACAGTCTGTCCTTCTTTAAACTGACCGCCCCTCTTCTAGTATTTACCCATGTATGGTCATTTTTCTCGTTCCCTGTGTGGTCTATCAGTAGATCTTGTGTTCAGAGGAAATGACAAGAACACTTTTTTGCTCTATTACTTTGACATGCGGCTTTGGAGATGACAATAAGGTCAGAAACCTACTCTACACTTTAGCATACTTTTAAAAAGAGTACTTATGGAAATAATATACTTGTGTAATAACTAAATGTTTTCAGACACTTAACTGCATGTTATTTACAATGAAATGAAAATGCATAAAATAAAATCAAATGTTTAAATCTATTTTAAATGCAATGAACCGAAGAGAGGACCCAAGTAGGATTTAAAGGGATAGTTCAAACAAAAAATTTCCCATGATTTACTCACCCTCAAGACATCCTAGGTGTATATGACTATCTTCTTTCAGACGAACACAATCAGAGATATATTTAAAAATATCCTTAGTCCTCCAAGGTTTATAATAGTAGTAAAAAAAAAAAAAAAAAGAAAAGAAAAAAAAAAAGAAAAAAAAGCATCCATTCATAATCTATGTAATCCATACGGCTCCAGTGGGTTAATAAAGGCCTTTTAATGCGAAGTGATGCGTTTTTGTAAGAAAAATATCCATATTTAAAACTTAAACTTCTAATTCGAGACCGGTGTTTTGTTTTGCTCTCTCCTCTGCGCCTCCATATTCGTCATTGCGTTCAAGTCAAAGGTTGCTCTTCCGCCCAAATCGACTTGCGCAGTATGTGTACGGTTGTCCTTGGACGACTAAGGATATTTTTAAAAATAACTCAGATTGTGGGTGAGTAAATCATGGGATAGTTTGCATTTATGGGTGAATTAGCTCTTAAAGTACATCTTTGTATGCAATTTCAAAGCTAAAATACTTTATATATAAATAATAAATAATAAAATATTTTTTGTCTTTGAAATATGGTTGAAGTGTACTGCTGAATATCCTGACAAGCATTTATGGTAAACCTAAATATACTTTAATAAAAATTACATTGAAATTTATGCCATGTATTTATATATCTGTAATTACACGTGCAATGATGAAGTTGCAATTTAGTACATTTAACATATATAACGCCTGTTTCACACTGCAAGCGTGAGCGGCGCGTGAGCGTAACTACACCATCACTCCAGCTGCAGAGACGTGCGAGTATCTTGGGTTTGATTTGGGTATGCTACAGCCTATATCTCTCTGTGTAATAACTTAAATAATGTTTATATATCATATTATCTGGCTAGTTTACTTTAGTTTTTTATAATACACCATACTTTAACCCAAACTGAATAATTAAAAACAAGTTTAAATCTTCTATAATTATTTTTGATTCTTAATTTTCTTTTCTGTCATACTCAAATTCTTGTTAAAACACTTATTCTGAGCATTTTGAACACTTTGTGTGAAATTATATTTATTTTGTCCATCAAAAGTGTGCTTTCACTTTAATTGAGCGTCAGCAGCGCAGCAAAAATAGTATCATATATAGTATAAATAGTATATATATATAAATAGTAATCATTTACAGTATGTAAGGTAGCAATGATAATACATGTAATGATGTCTGTTCTCTACCTTTGCATCTCTCCTGCATTTTGTTTTTTTTTTGTTTTTGTTTTTTAAAAAAGTCTCTACAGCTTTTGGCCAGTATTTAGATTCATTTACCATAAAAACCGCACAATATCTAAACTCGGAGAGCCTTTAAGTCACGGAAATGAATGAGTTCGAGATAAGGAGCTAAAACTGGCAACCAGCACATGGCAGCTGCACTAGATAATAGCTGAATTGTTTGGAGGTCGGCTCATGTGCTCTGTCTGGAAAGCATGAAAATATGGGACAACAACAAAGTTAAAATAAAAAAATAAAAAAACATCACTCACAGTTGCATGACAAGGTAGAGGTGTGATTTACACTCAAAGATGTCCTCCAGGGAAACTATGTTGGCATGTTTAATCCTAAGAGAAAGAGAAAAGAGGCAAAAAAAAACCCATGTCAACCCAGGAATAAGGCAAAATATCTATAGGCTTAGTACTTCTTGGTGCTTCAGAAATAAATAATATAAAAAAAGATAAATAGAATGAAAAGAAGACACACTAAAATCATGTTGACATGCTATTTCTGTCTTGTAGCATACCTTTGAAATAGTGAGTATTTTTTGTGGTGATCAACATTACATTATATTACAAGTGCTGTTGACTAAGCTTAATTGTATTGACCATGAAATATTCCTTTAAGGCATGATACCAAGAGCACTATATGCAAATTAGTTTGGGTGGAGTCGAAAGTGTCAAAGAGGGTGTTATAATTAGTGTTGCTGCAGCTTGACGGCTCATACTAACAGCTTTAATCAGTCTGTCTCCGTGTAAGCTGATCTGACCACAGATCTCTCCTCGTCCAGACGAATCTCTGCCACAGTGTTCTAGACCGTTAAACTGACCCAGAGATGCTTCATAAATATTTACCAAGGGGAATCAGATTTCTAGTTGTCTATAGCCTCAGATGCAATGTAAATATGAAACCAGGTCTGAGTGCATTGAATCCTGAGAAAGAGAGTGAGAGGAAAACCAGACAGAGGGGGAGGGAGAGAGTTCTCATTTGGTTTCATCAAATGTCTCATGCCTATTACAAACATACTGTAAGGCATGTTACTAACAACAACATAATGTGACATTTGCAGAGCAGCTGGCACGGTGAGCCACTCGTAGCAAGAAGGCAACAGGCAGAAACCTCTCACAAAAGCGTGGAGAAAAATGCTTCATCTTAAATTTAATCAGCGGCCTTCAGGGGTTCTATAAAAGATTTCCTATCCATTTTCTTCTCCATAGGGATTTCAAAACATTCTTCAAAAAGAGTTCAAAGCCATCAACCAAAGCTACGAGGCTCTGGGATGAATCACAATACCAGAAACTTTCTTTTAAAGCAAAAATTGGATAGCAAAACTTATTATTATTATTAGGGAATGAACTTCTCAACTACTCATTGGGAATTATGGATTCAAATCAGAAATGAACAAAAAAAATGTAAACTCAAGACTTAAAAGTTTTGAATTAAAACAATATTTTTAGGGTTGGTGTGAGGACCCTATTGTAATTGCTCGGCCTATTCTTCTTCTTCTTCTCCGAAATGAATCACATTTTTGAACATGCTCGAAGCATGCTCAAGCTCATGAACCTTTGCACACGCGTCGGAAGTGGTGAAAATTTACGTCTGATATGGGTTTCAGAATTAGGTGTGGCAAAATGGCTCGATAGCACCACGTTTCGCCATGAAACAGGAAGTTGTTGTAAGTCAGGCATACAATGTCCGATCTGCGCCAAACGTACGTTTGAGAACAGTCCTGCCCTGAACACATCTACATCACAATATTGAGTTATAGTAATAGCGCCACCCACTGGCAACAGGAAGTAATATGTTAAACACTGTGATGCACTACTAACAACATACTACAATAAACAATTGAGTGCTAAACATGCTACAAACAATCGTAACCTGCTAGCAACACTTAGCTGAGTGCTAAAGCATGCTATTATCATCATGAAACAGGAGGTTGTTGTAACTCAAGCATATAATGATCAATCTGCCTCAAACTCGACATGTTTGCCCTAGCTTGAAGACGTCTTCATGCTAAAATTTAGTCATAGTCATAGCGCTACCAGCTGGTAGCAGGAAGTGTGGCAAATACAAATGACTGTCATAGCTCTCATATATTTATATACTTAAATGCATATTGCCCACCGTGCTCTGTTGTCCTAAAGCCACCGAGTAGCGGTGGCACGGGTGCGAGGGCCATTTCATTGCTGCTTGAAGCTTTAATTTAGTTTAGAACTGCAAGCAGATTGGACTGCATCTTTCTTGTGTTTTTGAGAAGTCTTGTAGTATTCAAAAACTCCAATAGATAGATGGATATGCTATCAACAATTCAAGTCCACAGTCAGTTATACCTTAAATACAAACCCAATTCCAAGTTGGGACACTGTACAAATTGTGAATAAAAAAGGAAAGCAATAATTTACAAATCTCATAAACTTATATTTTATTCACAATAGAATATAGATAACATATCAAATGTTGAAAGTGAAACATTTTGAAATGTCTTGCCAAATATTGGCTCATTTTGGATTTCATGAGAGCTACACATTCCCAAAAAAGATGGGACAGGTAGCAGTAAGAGGCCGGAAAAGTTAAATGTACATATAAGGAACAACTGGAGGACCAATTTGCAACTTATTAGGTCAATTGGCAACATGATTGGGTATAAAAAGAGCCTCTCAGAGTGTCTCTCAGAAGTCAAGATGGGCAGAGGATCACCAATTCCCCCAATGCTGCGGTGAAAAATAGTGGAGCAATATCAGAAAAGGAGTTTCTCAGAGAAAAATTGCAAAGAGTTTGAAGTTATCATCATCTACAGTGCATAATATCATCCAAAGATTCAGAGAATCTGGAACAATCTCTGTGTGTGAGGGTCAAGGCCGGAAAATCATACTGGATACCCGTGATCTTCGGGCCCTTAAACGGCACTGTATTCACACACAGGAATGCTACTGTAATGGAAATCACAACATGGGCTCAGGAATACTTCCAGAAAACATTGTCGTGAACACAATCCACCGTGCCATTCGCTGTTGCCGGCTAAAACTCTATAGGTCAAAAAAGAAGCCATATCTAAACATGATCCAGAAGCACAGGCGTTTTCTCTGGGCCAAGGCTCATTTAAAATGGACTGTGGCAAAGTGGAAAACTTCTGTGGTCAGACAAATCAAAATTTATTTTTGGAAAACTGGGATGCCATGTCATCCGGACTAAAGAGGACAAGGACAACCCAAGTTGTTATCAGCGCTCAGTTCAGAAGTCTGCATCTCTGATGGTATGGGGTTGCATGAGTGCGTGTGGCATGGGCAGATTACACATCTGGAAAGGCACCATCAATGCTGAAAGGTATATCCAAGTTCTAGAACAACATATGCTACCATCCAGACGTCTTCTCTTTCAGGGAAGACCTTGCATTTTCCAACATGACAATGCCAGACCACATAGTGCATCAGTTACAACATCATGGCTGCGTAGAAGAAGGATCCGGGTACTGTAATGGCCAGCCTGCAGTCCAGATCTTTCACCCATAGAAAACATTTGGTGCATCATAAAGAGGAAGATGCGACAAAGAAGACCTGAAACAGTTGAGCAGCTAGAAGCCTGTATTACACAAGAATGGGAAAACATTCCTATTCCTAAACTTGAGCAACTTGTCTCCTCAGACCTCAGACGTTTGCAGACTGTTATAAAAAGAAGAGGGGATGCCACACAGTGGTAAACATGGATTGTCCCAACTTTTCTGAGATGTGTTGATGCCATGAGATTTAAAATCAACTTATTTTTCCCTTAAAATGATACATTTTCTATTCAGCTATGTTGTATTCTGAATAAAATATTGAAATTTGAACTTCCACATCATTGCATTCTGTCTTTATTCACAATTTGTACAGTGTCCCAACTTTTTTGGAATCGGGTTTGTAGATTAGTTAACCAAAATACATTTATTGCCATTTTGTTAAACACAACAGTCATCTAAACAGTCACTAAACATATGAGATACAAGTCAGATTGTTAAGAATTATTCAGCATAAAGGTTAAATTTAATTCAACAAAAGTCACAGTAAAGACATTTATAATGTTACAAAACATTTCGATTTGAAATAAATGCTGTTCTTTTGAACTTTTGAACATTTAAAGGATCCTGGCAAAAAATGTATCATGGTTTCCACAAAAACATCAAGCAGCACAACTGTTTGAAACATTTATGATAATAATAATAAATCATCATATTAGAATGATTTCTGAAGAATCATGTGACACTGAAGACTGAAGTAATGATGCTGAAAATTCAGCTTTGATCACAGGAATAAATTACATTTTAAACTAAACTAAAATAAAATAGAAAAGAGTTAATATTTCATGAGACTTAATCTTACTACCCCTAAACTTTACAATGATAGTGTATATTTTTATAAAATTGAATATATGTGTATTATATGTATTGATATATGAAAATGTAATCATTTATTTTATGTAGTTACAAAGGTATATAATGTCATCATCATCATCATACTCAATCCCAAATCTGTCTGACACAAGTTTCATCCTTGTTTGATGACGATTCAGGGAACTCCAAAATGAACGAATCACATCATGTGAAGTAAACTCTTACAGAATCCGCCTGATCAGTGCAGGGAGCGGTGAACACTGCGTAGGAACCCTGAGAATCAGAACGCAGCTTGTGACATATTGAACAGACTGTACTTCCTCCCACACAGCCTTGTATTCATTCAAATTAAATATGCTGTCTATTCTGACTAAAGTTTATGAGGGGGTGGATTTTGTATTAGTCTAGTGCATAATAAAGAAGAGTTAAAGAAGCATGTATAAACTAAAGTCACACATCTTCCTCCGTGACCCCTGATTCTCAGTTTTCACTGCCCCCACAACAGCCAACAGTCCAGCTGATTTTCATTGACTTACAGAAGGACTGCGTGAGTGTGTGCGACATGCGGGGGCTCTAATTGAGCTGAACGGTGGAATCCCACACACCTCCCCACTGGCAATACGACACAACAGAGGCACCTGAATGAGTCACTGAGGCTCTCTTCCTCTCATTCTTTCTCTCCCGTCAGCAACATGTACACTCACCCACTCCCCTTCTGTCCTTTCAGGCATTCTGGTGGCCTAGTCTTTGCCTCCTTCCGAACTACACACCACTCTGACCCACACAACTGTGGGCAGCCACGATTCCAAAACAAGGATATTACTGTTAATGAAAACTATTGCTATTATATATGACTATTTTATTTTCATTAACTAATATAAAATAAAAATATTAGTATAAATGTGTGCTAAAATAACAACAAAAACTGAATTAAATCAAAGATAAAATAATTTCAATTGTTGTATTTTCAATTAATGCTGGATGGTCTAAGTGGCATCAAGTTATCATCTTGGAAATCAAATTATTTAGTGTTTTTATTTTGTGTGATAATGTCTCAATTACACCAAGAACGATAACTATAAGATAATGATAAAGATTTAGTTATAAAAATCATTATAAAATGTAAAAGAATAGCAAAGTCCACACCACAACTATAACAATGTCACAGAGAAACAATATCGTACACAGAAAAGAGTTAAATCATCTCTGCTCAGAGAACATATGGTCCCTCTCTACAAAGAGTTAAAATAACACTGAAACAGAGTTAAAGTTAATGAGATAATATGCTGTTTGTGGAGTTGTTTAATCAGATCTTGAGAGATTTATTGCCTTTTATCTTCAGTTGATTTCATCTAAGGCTGTGGCTGGAAGTCAGTTGTAGTTATTGTGTTTCTCTTCAGTGATTCTGCTTGTTAACAGCAGGTGTTCATCACTAATGCTCAATCATCACTTAATTATCTCATCAACTTTAACTCTCCTTCTGTGTTACATTAACACTATATAGAGAGGGACCATATGTAATCTGAGCAGAGTTGATTTAACTCTGGGGGTTTTGTGGTGTACGGATCACTTTCATAAAATAAAGGGTTTTTTTCCAGCCGATGAACAATAAAAATATCGGCAGCCAAGCAGAATCCAGAATTCTTTGCAGTGTATTCTGTTGTACAGGCCATTTGAAAAGTAGTAAAACGGTCTTAGTGTTTCATAAAACATTAAAAAGCTTTATTGAAATTCCATTTCATCTTGTGCTACTATATTTCATTTGAAAATGTCAAAAAAGAACATTGTTAACATTGTTTCTTTCTTGGAATTCCAAATCAACGATTGTAGCACAAGTGAAAATCAACAATACTCTTCTTTATCAGTGTACCCCACACTTTAAACATGTAACTCGATTTTGATGTTTAGTGGATTTAGACTTAGACCTGGTTGTAGTATGGATCACATCTTCCAAACTGGCATAGGATAATGTACCAAAATGGCTGACTTCCACAACAATCTTTTTCATCTCTGTCATCACCCTCATTGCTTCTATCCTCCTTGATCTTCAGCCTCTTCCTTTCTTACTATGGCCTTATTTTCTAATGCACTGCTGTCACTATCATCAATACTTTCTGGAAAATGTACAGCTTTCCTCTGTCTTCTATAAAACTTACTAACATCAACCTAAAACACAGGCAAAAAGGCTATTATACTGTCTGCCAGTAATGAACAATAGTGCCAGCTACATAAGAAATGTATCCCCTAAAAGGACTTTGTCCATTATGCATAACACACAGATTTTTTGGTCTTTGAGTTATTGATTTTACAAAATATGCATTAAAAATGACCAAAAACTTTAGAAAACACATTTGAATGTACTATGATGTGCTTATGTCTCCTTCACTTCCTTGTTGCCAATAATGTCAAGCACATGGCATATACATTTTGATTTTATTGGCTGAAGGGAATGTTATATGATAATACTAAAATGTAATTTTGTTATTGTTGTTGAATGTTATTATTGTATTTTAAATTAGCCCACCATAGAGGGCTAGGGCTGTCACAATAGCTGCACTTCCACTGCCGGGCCAAAGGCGGTCATGCTAGTTCGTGCCAGACTCCTTAGGACCAAGGGCCAGGGTTTTTGGGTGAGGGGGTGAGGCCATATTGGGCTGCTTAGGAGAAGAGGAGGAGTTGTTGTAGTAGAGTGTTGATGCCTTGTTGTCATTTTACGCCAGACTGCTTCACAAATGAGGGTCAATTCAACACTGGATTTGCACAAAAGATTAACATGACGGCACATGCTATTCGATGAGTTGAATCACATCCACAGCATCTACATAAATGTATCCACTAACCATTCAGAAATGTCCAGTTTCATTCTAAAAGTTGTAACTTCTTCCTGAGTCTCTCCATCAGAGTCGACTCCGGTTTGAACAATGTAAGGTTGAACACCGTTACTGACAATCCTCATTTTTGCTGCGTGAGATTCTCCAGCTTTGTTTTTGTTGAGCGACCGAAGCGAGGGCTGTTAAAGCTCCGGCCTCTTCTGGAAAGCGGGTCAGAGCAGCAGCTCATTTGCATTTACAGGGACACACACAAAAACGGCATGTTTTTGCTCACATCCAAATGGGGCAAATTTGACAAGCTATAATAAATGATCTGTATCGGTATTTTGAGCTGAAACTTTCACAGACACATTCTGGGGACACCAGAGACTTATATTACATCTTGTAAAAGGAGCATTATAGGTCCCCTTTAAGTAAACAACAAATATGCCAACAAACGGCTGCGTTATCATGTTTGTTTTGCTATCTTGCTAGTGATTTCTGATAAAACTTCCATTTGATGGGGAAATTATGGGTTTGTGTGACGTTGCTCCAGAGAGGGTGAGTTTTAGTGAAGCGCTGCGGAGTTTCTGGCACGACGGTGGAAATGCAGCGTGGTTTTGGGCTTGGTGCTACAGGTCTGAGGCTATTGGCCCGGCCCGGCCCATTGATAGCCCTGGCTCGCACTGGCCTGACAGTGGAAAAGTGGCTAATGTTGTTCACTACATGATTATTGTGGCCAAAACAATAGATATTACAATATCTTTAGAAATTTCTGAAAAATAAATAAATAATGCTATTGGTCATAATTCATTTAAAAATAAAAACATTTTGTTTTAGGCCAATGAATCACTCAAAATATATGTAAGGAGGCAAAGACAGAGTTTGTTACTATAGCATACAAAAATAATTTGCAGTTGATCTGCATTTACTGCAGACTTTTTTTTAAGGAATACAAAAAAAAATGGCAAGCTAACCTTTCTCGGGTACGGGTAGAGTGTCTCACTTTTGTCAGTCATCTCCTCAAACATGGTTTTGTAGCTACACACTACATCATCTTCTTTTTTTTAATGAGGGGTGGCTACCAGTGTTCATATGCAGTACTGCCACCTTCTACGCTGGAATGCCAAACTGATCATTTATTGTTTTGTTATTTACAATGTTATGTGTAGCATTAGAATTATAATATTTCATTTTTCAATTTTCATCACAGTTACTGTCAATACTGGTCTACTGCGACACTCCTAACATGACTAAAATTAATGTATAAATCATTTAACTGACGGTTAAAATACAAAACAAAATAAAAATTGGAAAATATTTCCAAACACTAGTAACACTGCTTCAAAAGTACAAAGTGCTTGCGCTCGCTGACAGCAGATATGAGCGAGGCCCTCAAGCTGTCCCAGGGTGCCCTGCGCTCTGGTGTGCACAGTAAGGTCACTGAACATGTCTTTCCTTGAGGACGCCCTGTCGGATTCACAGTGACATAATCTGTACATCTTACACAACACTGACATCACAATCCTGCTGTATCATCCCTGTGGATGACAAAGACCCGGGGACTGTCCCTACAGTAGATTACTGTAAATTGCTTTGAATGAAAAAGCATTTGTCAAAAAAATGACAGTTAATCTGTTCAGTTGAGATACAGAGTTGTGCCACAAGGGCATTTGAAACGATACAGACTTTAGCTCTGTTCCAAAACCTGGAGCTGTCTCACTGTCTATGAACTATAAGGGCAGATGCCTTCTCAGGCAGCATGCTAACTGTAACCGAACCTCATACTTGACTATTTAAAATGATCAACATAAGACTCAACTCATAACTGATACCAGTAGAGTTCGACATTAGCATGTTGCTAAGCTAATCTCACAAAATGATAATATGTCCAATGAAATGAAATGGAAATCTATTTTTTTAAATGCATATTATTGATCTTATAGTGAACGATTCATCCATATATACACTTTTCAATTTTTTGGATATAATTTTTGATTAAAAAAATGTCATAACTTCCAGTGAAACGACGGACTGGTGATGTATGCCGTACTTCTTTCATTATTTGGTCTGTTAAACTTCCTTTTTACAATTGACTGCAAGCTCACATTCAGATCTGACTCCATCCAGTTAACAACCGACGGACCGAATCAATACCCCGCCCTACAATCTTTTTCTTTTCCGATAAATCCGTTTCACTCGAATACATGTCACAGTATGGAAGAAAAGATCTGTCACTACTTCTGTTACATTGAGACTTTAAAAAACAAAGAGTAAATATACAAAATAGTGCCCTGTTAATTCATTTGAGCTTTTTTTTATACTTTGTGGTGTTGACCGAAAAGTAAATTTTATTTAATTCATTCGCCATCTTGGATGGATTTTTTTTCCCGCTGATGTTGTAGCAGTGCATTCTGTGATTTTTTGGCCAAAATGAGATACCTTATAAGGCAACATAATGCTGCTGTGCCTACCTTTTAGAACAGTCATCACTTTGAAACCTATGATGCCTTAAATTGCTGTCAAAGAAAGGCATCTCATTAGGTTCTGGAACAAAGTTAAATAAATAAATGAGGATGTATTTGATTTTGTAATACCCTAGTTTAAGTCTAAGGCCAGCATTGTTGAGAAATGTGACTTTGCAGTAGGCTGTGAGAGTGTTTCCTCATTCACACGTTGCCTCAAATATCTCTGTGAACGCTGTGCCTCTTTGCCTGTGGTAACCCAGGCAACCCAGACACTAAAAATAGAGTTGGCTGCTCCGGCTTCAGTCATTCCCACAGAGCTTTATGATTCCAGCGGTTTAAACATGTGATTCTTAACACATGCACAAATCACTTCACGTCCTCTCTCCCTGAGATAACATGGCTATTACATATAGATAAAGAACTGCATGGACTTTACAACTCTGGGCCTCAGTGTTCTTACAGCTAGTAGGTGTTGATATTTAATGTGTGAATGTGTGTGTGTGTCATATACATCTGTAAGTGAACTAAAACAGCTGTTTCAATGACTCACTTGTGGAGCACAGCGATCTCATTTTCAATGCTGTTTTCTTTCCCCTCCAGAGCTTTTTTCGGGATGCACTTAATTGCCACTAGTTTTCTCGTCCTCTTCTCCTCTGCAAGCACCACCTCAGAGAAAGCCCCTCTGTAAGACAAAATCCATCAGAATTCAGAAAAAAACAGGGCTCAACAGACCACCATCAAGGTCCTACAGGAACAGATATACAAAACATTTAGACGATAAATAGCAGGTACATTTCACAGCATTTCTAAGTACATGAATGAACATTAACTACCAATCTAAGTACATAATTCATTTAAAGTTAATGTTGTTGAGTAAATCTAGCTTTTTTATAATGGGTTCTCTGGGTTGGCTAAGAGTCTAATTGGGGGTTCCTGGCTGTGGAAACAAACAAACAAACAAAACAAACTATGAAACATTGTTGATAATTGAAATATAGATTAAATAAAATATCTATATTGCATTACATAAAAACGTAAAAAACAAAAACTTCAAAATTAAAAATGGGAAATTTTGCATTGGCGACTAACTGATATAAATAAGTTTAAGTAAGTACTAAACTTTAACTACTATAAATGGTAACACTTTATATTAGTGTCATTGTTACATGTAGTTACTGTAGTAATAACTGGAAATGATGCATAATTACATGCAATTAACCCTATAGCAAACCCTCACCCTAACCATAAACATATTGTAAGTACATGCAGTTAATTATTATTACTACTCGATACTTAAATGTACAATTACACTTTAATACTGACAACTTAAAATAAAGTGTAACCCTATAAACTAATATTTAATTTCACCATTTGATACCATGCACTTATTGTGCACATACATGTTTTTATATTAAACCTTAATCCACCCTTAAACCTAACCTAACCATACCACCAGACCTGTCCCTAACCTTACCCGTAACCCACCTCAACATGAACACAGTAAGTACAATGTACCTAACAATTATTTTTTGATGTAAGTGCAGAGTAGTTAAAGACACCTAATATAAAGTTACATAGGAATATATATTAAAAAAACAACAAAACAATTATTAAAACTCAAACATATAAATGAATATTATATATATATATACATACATATATAAAAGCTAATTCAAAATATTAATAAATACTATAATAGTATATAAATAATACTAAAATAACTTTAGTTCCTGGGTCAGAAAAAAGTTGGCAACCACTAAAACAACGACAAATATGCAAAATTCCTACAATTGTTGGCAGGAGTAGCATCCTGTTGGAACAGCACTCCTTTTATTTCACTATTAATATGATCAACAGATCTTTACAGTGCAAGTCGCAGATGGGTTGAATGTTGACATATTCTCAAACAGACTTGTTTCAACAAGAGCTAACCAGAGACGACATGTAAATTTGAGTTCTTATCTCCAAATGTGAATGTGACAAGAATATGTGTCGTGCCCACAGAGAAATCTCATTGGTTCAAATTACCACTGCACATAGCTGCACATTAAGTGTCATGTTTAACCACTATAGTGGGTCAGTGAAAGCATAGGAAAACAGGAAGCAGATGTAAACATACTTCCTCTGAAAGGATAACAGCACAGGCAGTAAGTTCTCTAGAAGAGCTTAAAGGGATCATTCACCCAAAAAAGAAAACCTTGTTTAATCGTGTTCAGGTCTTTTCAAACTTTTTATCACTTTCACACATTCTTGCTGAATAAAAGTATTAATTTCTTTCAAAAAAGAAAGAAAAAAAAATACTGACCGCAAAATTTTGAACGATAGTGTATATTGTTTTTTTTTAAATAAATGCTGTTCTTTACATTTTTATTCATCAAAGAATCCTGAAAAAAGTATCACAGGTTATTAAAAATGTAAATGAGCACAACGGTTTTTAACATTGATAATTATCATATTAGAATAACTTCTGAAGGATCATGTGACATTGAATACTGGAGAAATGATGCTCAAATTCAGCTTTGCATCACAGAAATAAATTATATTTTTATGTATATCAAAATAGAAAACCATTATTTTAAATTGTAGTTATGTTTCACAATATTACTGTTTTTTTCTGTATTTTTGATCAAATGTGCATGTTATGGACTGGGGGAATGCACAGTGCATGCAGGGGGTGTGGCCTCAATAATAGCCCTGCAGTAAGTAGTGTGCTGTGTGAATGTGATTGGGTAAAAGAAATCAACTAAAATTGCATTAAATATGGTTGTTTTAACCAAAATGATGCTACAGGAAGTTTTTTTCAACTACATTTAAGTACCCTGTTATAGGCTAACCTGCAATTTTGCAAATTCCCTGTTTATTCTCATTAATTCCCATATATTCCCGTTAATTCCCATGGAAAGTTTCCCGTTTTGAAAATTCCCATACAAAGTTTGGTTAATCTTCGAAACACAAACGTTTTTTTAAATGGAACCTGAGATTTTCATGTCCTGGTAATCAAAACTTAGAAGATCCAATCCATATTAAGCATTTTAATCGTGAAGAGACATGCTCACTTCATATGATGATGAATAGATTTAATTTAGGCTTTTATTAACATATAAACACACATACATAGAGCACATCACATACGGTAAACACAGAAGCTCAAACTTGCATGTATGATGCACGAGAACCAACAAGCACGTTCTAGCATGTGTTGTGCACACAAGCTTCCTGTTTACCATATGCAATGCACTTGATGTATGTGTTTGTAAGTGAATAAATTAAATCTGTTCAGCATTAAAAAAGTGTGCATATCTCTTCACAATAGTTTGAATTAAACCACTTATGTCATATGGGTTCATTTCACAAAGCCTTTATGACCTTTTTTTGTTAACTGGACTTTCCCATTGAGAATGGGCAACAAATGTTGATCTAAAGTAACCATATAGAAATTTGTTGCCCATTCACAATGGGAAAGTGCCCAAGCATCATCCCTCGGTGACACTGTCCAGCAACATTGCAAGCAAAGCAAGCCAAAGGTCCGGTGAAAAATTATTTGCAGAGTGTCGATTCAACTTGAGTTGTTTCAGCTGGCTTCATACCACTGTCACAAGACATAATTTGAACAGAGGATCTGTGATCAGGCCTAAAAGCTCTGATATCATCAGCAAACCACCCAGCCTGTTCAATATTTGAGAATAGAATAAAGATTAAGAGTAAACTCATTATTAAACAGGATGTGATTATAGCTCCTCAGCGGCACAGATCCGGCCAGGCAGCCTTATCCCAGAGAGCTCAGCACCGCCATGGAGGACAAACACTGATATGATGCATAGTTAAGCCTGTACGCGAATGTGTGTCCTGAGCACATGACCAGAGGACAGGGGAAGACTGTGGGCTAAACCGGCGACGCTGAGCCTGCGAGGACACATACAGGACATATCCCATCAGCCCATGCACGCGTTCGAGTACAGCAGTGCCGCACTAGTGACATGACGAGCGTAAAACAGCAGACTGTGCATGTGTTGGACATCTTGTGCAGTGTTGTGACCTCATCAAACTCAATATGGTTCAGCAACTGGAATCAGTTGCTCTACTGTAAGGAAATTGCACATTTACACACTGTCTAACTAGTCTAACACATGCAGGCAGAGCCTAAAATAAACACTCACCAAGCACAGAATGCAAGTAAAATAGCGGTTGGTAACATTTTTATGAATTCTAACCATGCAAAACTGTGAGAACATGAACAAATGTGAACGACGCTTGGGATAGCTGTTCTCAATTTTAATGGCCATAACATGGAAATAATGATCAGCTTCGTTTCTGAATTATCAAGGACACAATTTTTATTTCCTTTTTTAATAATCTATTAGTGTGTTGTTAACTTGCTATGCAGTTGCTAGGGTATTTGGTGGTTGTAGGGTGAGCTGGGGATTGTGGGATGTTAGATAGCAAAGCAGCACATTCCTCTCCGGTCAGGGACACAAGAGGACGGCCATCTGGTGGAACCAGGGGATGTGGACTAGATTACAACACAGGCCTGTCTGTTGTGGCTTCCTCATTATGCTTCCCAAATGACACCGAGGACAGAGAGAGGTTGTCTGGGGGGGCAGAGATGGACTCCAAAACATGATCTGGAATTATAACGTTATGCCTGAAAGACTCATTTTCATTAACGCTAAACCTAATTCATGTCGTGATTGTTAGCTGTGCTTTTAATTTTCATTTTTATTGAAATTGTTAGTTTTTTTCAGTATTGGAAAAATAAGACAGTTTATTTTAGTCATTTGTTCACCAAGCTTGTCACAATGCACTCTTGAATTGAAAAATTTGCTGCCTACCATTTGGAACAATCATTGACATCATTGTGATAATGTCTATGTCACATTCTCTATCCTTTATGTTTTCTTTCCCTCCATTAAGCACTCTTTTCCATTAACATACTTTCTATTTCTCTCTCCTTCTTTCTCATGTTCCATTAAAAACACACTTTTGCTTGGTTTGGCCACTGATGAAGTTGTGGTTTCCCTGAGAGGAAACAAGAGGTCAGGAGCAATGCAGATGGGAGAGCGACTTCCAGTCCGTGTTACATGACTCTCACATCTCACTTTAGAAGGATGAGCCTTCTCGGAAAGAAATTTTAAAGGAATAGTTCAATAACCACTGCAACCAGTTCACTCAGTCAGAACTGTGTCAGTAGAAATCATCACATGAAGTTATCATATGGCTACTTTTATGATACATTAGGGCTGGGACAATATATCGAAGCATCGAAATTTCTGGATCGATTCTAACATTTTCCGAATGTGTCGCAAAAGCTTAGTTTTTAATAGTAGATGGCACTCTAGGCTAGTTTTTAACCGCACGCTAAAATGCTCACAAAGAAGAGCGCTCGTGCGTTCGGCCGAGTCTGAGAATATACTTGCACCTCAGAATGCTTTTATGACGCAAGATTATTGTAAACAGCCCACTGTAAACATCCTTGTAATTCGTTTCAACTTTTTCAAACTTGAATGATTATTTTATAGAAGGTTCAAGTGGAGTGTGTAAGGAATTGGAAGGAAACAGAGTACGGTTGTTTCTAAAGCACACAGTGCCATCTGCTGTTAAAAACTACGCTTAGAATTGATTCGAGAGAGAATCGCAATACATTTGGAAAATATCAGAATTGAACTGGACTCATTGGTACCAATGGTAACAAATGGTAGTTTGAAGGAGTTTCCCAGAGAAAGGAAACTGTTCCTCAATTTCGCTTTGGCAAGCTCTAAATCAACTTTGTCTTGGTCTGATCTTTTTCGAAATTACATCATACAACTTTGTTCTTAGATTTTGCTTGAAGTAGGCTATATACTGTATCTGGGCCTTAAATCGTCCTTTTTGTTTTAACTGCATGGAAAAAGTGTAACCAGTAGATTATTAAAGACTTCTTCATCTGAGTTCATTTTTGGGTCAATCATTTTAAATTAGAGCACTGAGGCAAACAAATTACATCGTGGTGTGACATTCTTTAGAAAACAATTAATCCAATCTAATTAGATACCACAAACAATTTAATAATTCATCTCTCAAGAGACCGACGCTACATGACATCTTGCTTCCTGAGGCAGTGCTCAGCCTAAATTCAGTTTAGTGCAGGTCCCACAGACTTGACACGGAACCGTCATTTCTGCTGATTGCATTATGTAATGTTCCTTTAAATAAACAAAATGCAGGTGCAGCTCATGTGCTGGAGGCCAGACTGAGACCGAGATCGTGTGAATCAAGTCAGATGGTCAAGTGTCTCTGAACGGATGCCATATATCTCGGTTAAAGGATTAGTCCACTTTCAAATAATTTACTCACCCCCATGTCATCCAAGATGTTCATGTCTTTCTTTCATCAGTGGAAAAGAAATTAAGGTTTTTGATGAAAACATTCCAAGATTATTCTCCTTATAGTAGACTTCAATGGCCTTCAGACAGTTGAAGGTCAAAATTACAGTTTCAGTGCAGCTTCAAAGGGCTTTAAACGATACCAGACAAGGAATAAGGGTCTTTTCTAGCGAAACGATCGGTCATTTTCTAAAAAAATACAACTGTATATGCTTTATAAACACAAATGATCACATTGCACGTGCTTCCGCTTTCTGCATTCTTCAAAACACTTACGCTGTATGTCCTATGCCTTCCCTATTCAACTTATGGAACATACGCGGCGCCAGTTTTGTTTTTTTCCGTATGTAGAATAGGGAAGGCGTAGGACGGCATAAGCTTAAGAAGAATGCGAAAAGCGGAAGCACAGGCAAGGCAATAATTATGAAAAAAGTAAAAAAAATAAAATAAAATAAATAAAAAAATCTAAAAAATTTAAATATGAATATAAATATTTAAATATTTAAATATGAATCAAAGGTAACACAAGTAAACAGTTTTTAAATGAAGGTTTTTATTATGAAGGGAAAACAAAATCCAAACCCACATGGCCACGTGTGAAAAAGTGCTTGCCCCTTAAACCTAATAACTGGTTGGGCCACCCTTAGCAGCAACAACTGCAATCAAGCGTTTGCGATAAATTGCAATGAGTCTGTTACAGCGCTGTGGAGGAAATTTGTAATTGAATTGTTGTAATTCAGCCACATTGGAGGGTTTTTGAGCATGAACCTTTTTAAGGTCATGCCACAGCATCTCAATAGTATTGAGGTCAGGACTTTGACTAGGCCACTCCAAAGTCTTCATTTTGTTTTTCTTCAGCCATTCAGACGTGGACTTGCTGGTGTGTTTTGGATCATTGTCCTGCTGCAGAACCCAAGTTCACTTCAGCTTGAGGTCACAAACAGATGGCCGGACATTGTCCTTCAGGATTTTTTGGTAGACAGCAGAATTCTTGATTCCATTTATCACAGCAAGTCTTTCAGGTCCTGAGACAGCAAAACAGCCCCAGACCATCACTCTACCATCACAATATTTTACTGTTGGTATGATGTACTTTTTCTGAAATGCTGTTTTACATTTATGCCAGACGTAATGGAACACACACCTTCCAAAAAGTTCAACTTGTCAGTCCACAGAGTATTTTCCCAGAAGTCTTGGGGATCATCAAGATGTTTTCTGGCAAAACTGAGATGAGCCTTTATGTTCTTTTTGCTCAGCAGCAATTTTCATCTTGGAACTCTCTTTCTTTCCCAGTCTCTTTCTTCTTTCTGATGGACTCATGAACACTGACCTTAACTGAGGCAAGTGAGGCCTGCAGTTCTTTGGATGTTGTTGTGGGGTCTTTTGTGACCTCTTGGATGAGTCGTCGCTGTGCTTTTGGGGTAATTTTGGTTGGCTGGCCACTCCTGGGAAGGTTCGCCACTGTTCCATGTTTTCATCATTTGTGGATAATGGCTCTCACTGTGGTTCGCTGGAGTCCCAAAGCTTTAGAAATGGCTTTATAACTTTTTCCAAACTGATAGATCTCAATTACTTTCTTTCTCATTTGTTCCTGAATTTCGAAGATCTTTTGGTCTACTTCACATTGTCAGGCAGGTCCTATTTAAGTGATTTCTTGATTGTGAACATGTCTGGCAGTAATCAGGCCTGGGTGTGGCTAGAGTAACTGAACTCAGGTGTGATAAACCACAGTTAAGTTATGTTTTAACAGCAGGTGGCAAGCACTTTTTCACACAGGGCCATGTGGGTTTCGATTTTGTTTTCCCTTCATAATAAAAACATTCATTTTTATTTAATTGTGTATTATACATTTTAACATCATAATCTGGATTTAAACATTCCATATTGGCATTTTTGGGTGAACAAATTATTTACAGTACAGTCCAAGTAGGGACTTCCTGCATAAACATGCTACAATCAGACACAAGTTTGCTTGTGACATGCATTGATTCTTGATGAACTACAGGTCAGGTGGTATTTTTAAATGCCTGATTACAATACCAAACAAATATTTATATTTTCATTAAGTATTAGGTTTTCTTTAGTATTAGGTTTTCACCTGTTTCACTGTCCACACCGCAAAAGAATGATCCATTTTAGCAAGATTTTATATATTTCTATTTTTCATTAAATGGTCTTAGGTTTTTTTTTTTATTTTTATTCAAATATTTTAGGTATTTTTTTGTATT
Source organism: Chanodichthys erythropterus (assembly GCF_024489055.1). Lineage (NCBI taxonomy): Eukaryota > Metazoa > Chordata > Actinopteri > Cypriniformes > Xenocyprididae > Chanodichthys > Chanodichthys erythropterus. The sequence goes on from NC_090226.1 coordinate 30,854,225, forward strand.
TACGTTATGTAGTAATTATTAATATTTTGAATTATATTTTGTTTATATTTTCAGTTTAAATTTTATTAATTTTGTTATGTGCTTTTGTCAAGTTTTTCTTTATTAGAATATTTCTATTTAGCTTAAATTTATTTTCATTTCAGCTTTAGTAATAATAGAAGTTTTGTCTTTATCCTAGACTCATTGAAATCATAAAACTAAAAGGACAGCTGGCGTAACCTCATCAAAAGTGGTCTGAAAATCCATAAGAACAATGTTATGAAATGCTATAGACGTCTATCATATTCCCATAAATCACAGTGAAAGAGTTGTTATACGTTTCTGGCACACAGATGATGAGAACAGTTCCACTAGGCATGTGATTTAGAGATGAGCACTTAGAATGTGGTCGATCAGGGTCGCACACAAACATGCACAAAAAGCAGCACTGATTGATCTCCTGGGATATTTCTGTTTCCAAAACAGGAGTTACGACCTCACACCTGGCCGTCGGCCGAGCCCGGAGGTTAGCCTGCAGACAATAGCACTAAACATGAACAGACAATATCTGTAATGTCTAGACTAGAAGACTAGATGTGAGACACTAACAGCAAATTCCAAATGTTACTTTTTACGCTGTGGAAAGAAAACCCCTTCACAGCGGTTCACTTCCACATGGCCTTTAATTATGATCATCAGAATTTCATTATTTGATTTAAAGTGACCATGCGAGTAGTGATTCCTTGCAAAGCCTGAAATATTTTACTTAAAGGGTTAGTTCACCCAAAAATGAAAATGCTGTCATTAATTACTCCCCCTCATGTCATTCCACACCCGTAAGACATCTTCAGAACACAAATTAAGATATTTTTGATAAAATCCAAAGCTTTACAATTGATTTTTTTGTTTCCAATCAGTGGTTCAGAGCGTGAAAGTCACGTGATTTCAGTAAACGAGGCTTCGTTACGTCATTAGTGTTTTGAAATTTCAATGGTTCACGTGACTTTGGCATTTCGAAACACATTCTGAACCACTGATTCGAAACAAAAGATACGTAAAGCTTTGAAGCTTCATCAAGCAGTGTTTTGAAATCATCCATCACTAGATATTGTTGAATAAAGTCGTTATTTTGTTTTTTTGGCGCACAAAAAGTATTCTTGTCACGTCATAACATTAAGGTTGAACCAATGAAGTCACATGAACTGTTTAAACATGTCTTTAGTAGCTTTCTGGGCGTTGAAAGTGTAAATAAACTTACTGTCAATAGAGGCCTCACTGAGCCATCAGATTAAATGAATAATATCTTCATTTGAGTTCTGAAGATGAACGAAGGTTTAGAACAACATGAGGGTGAGTATTTAATGAAAGAAATGTCTTTTTTGGGTGAACTAACCCTTTAAGACCAAGGCTTTCAAAAGCAATATAAAAAGTATTCCGAATTTTTTCGTATTTTCAGGTATTTGTAAACCAATCAATTTGACACAATTGTTTCAACAGTTAATCAAAAAAGTAACTTTACGATTTAACATAAATTCGCAATGACCTGTACATACAAACAGGCACATTTATTATTCTCCAAACACCAGTGAGCTACCTTTGTGGCTGTCTATTGTCTATATCTGCAGCTGCCTTTTGAGCCAACATACTAAGTAGCCATTCAAAAGCCATGCTTGCACTGCGCTTGCATTTTGCGCCTTTTGCAGCACCTCACACATGACATAGTATTCTAAGAATGGATTTAAAAAAAAAAGTGTCTTAGATCTTGGTTTTTTTCACAGTTTTTAAAATAGGGGCCTAAAAGACAAGAGTAGGGGGCGGGACGGGCATGGCTGATAATGAAGAACACACTCTTGTTGTTGACAAAACAAGCTGCAGAAGAGCAGAAACACCTTTCCTGTAAAAGTATGACTTCATCGACAGCTCCTCACCTTCATGAATTCATCAGCTTGTGCACACCTGATAGATGAAATGGGGGGAGGGGCTGATGATGCAATGATTGATGAAGGAGATTAGTGGGCTGGGGGGGGGGATTGGATGCGGAGAGACAAGCGACAGCAATCAGAAGATTAACCTTTCATTCCAGGAATAATCGCTGCAGAAGACACACCTAGATTCCACTCGTGCGTGTGAACGGCTCGACAACCGAGAGTGTGTTTGTGGGTGTACATGCGTGCAAATGTGTGTGTGTGCACAAGGATTGGTGATTGAATAATAAATGCACAGGGACACCTCATGGTGTTTACCAGCCTGGTAGAAACACCTGCTCTCCCACACACACACACACACACACACTTTCAGTGACTGCTCACACCTCCACTAGCACATAACAAACAATTAAAAGCCAGAGTACAATCTGTTTTTGAAAAAAGTTAAATAACAAAGTGTTTATGTGACACAATCAAAGACTTAATCTTTCTCTTTTTACAGAGAAAAACAAATATTAAATGTCAAAGTTAAATTACTGTTAATAACAAGCATGTGGCTTTCACTTTAAATATTTACGCTGCCACCCAAACTGCTCTGACAACACTCTGGATGACACACTACGCTCATCTCGCCTTGGGTTAAACCAACACTCACAACATCCTGTAACTGCATCTGTTAATAAGCAGCAAATGGAAATTCAACATGCCATAGTGTGCTTCACATCAATGAAAGGGAAACCATTAAATTGCTATGGCAACTCAGCAGTGATTTATTGGTTCAGCTCAGTGCCTATTCTGATGGATTATGGGTTCTTCATAATCAAATCAAGTACCTGGAGGAAACGGTGCTTCATGACTGGATAACCCAGAACCGAAACAATCTGCAGTTAAACAGGATAGTGTTACATAGAAAAACAAAGTGAAAACAAGCATTATTATTATTATATAACAAACCCATAACCAAACACACGGCGTGTAGCTCACCCCACACTGTTTGTGCGACACACAGGAATCGCACCTCAAATCATTGTGGCTTATAGGTTGTTTGCAATCACGTGGTTCTGGTGACGGGCGAGCAGTGAAAATTAGAATGGAAGAGATGGAGAAAAGTCCTTTCTGTGCTGATTTAGAAAGGTATAAACAGAAAATCACAACATATGTTGGACGTGATCTTTATGTTATGAAGATGAGCGGCTTTTCCACTGAACTGACTTGACTGCCATCGAGGAGGTAGATATAGAGAATGTGAAGCTGCCGTCATGCCGCGTTCAGTTCTAGTGTGGGTTTGTTTATATCGCGCTGCCTTTCTACTAGTGAAGTTGTGAAAAATGTCGCTATTGTAGGTCATTTATGATGAATCCAGAATTGCAACAGGAGCTCACATCATCGTTCAGGGAAAAAAACGGACGATGTAATACAATTTTCGCCTTTTCTACATGTAAAAACACTAAGGGAAGCAGGCTGTGGAGGTCACGGCCGACGACGTATAGCAAATGTAATGTCACCCACTCCCTATTACTCATTAAATAATCACATTGCTGAGTGTTTTTGAATGTTTTGTATTTTGTTTTGGTGTAATAATTAACATTACATTTGCGAGTATGACTCTCATTCGGCTTGTGAATGAGTATAACCTGCACTCAGCCACTTCAAAACAGTTCACAAGCTTCTATGGGTTTGATTTTGGTTGTCATTAGTTGAAATAAATACAAAAAAAAAAAAAAAGTGTGTCAGTGTCTGTCATATAAAAAAGGGTGTCTTTCCGCTGAATGCCCCTCTGATTCTCCTCCGTGGTCATATGGGAAAGTTAATATTTAAAAAGACAACATTAAAACTACACTTACATTTAACGTTACACCCTTCCAACAAAGAAATTGATCGACTGTCAGCTTGTTAAACATATTTGGACATGTTTTAACATATGATGGCTGAAGCAGCAGCATGTGACACTGTTCTCATGGTAACCAGATCAACACTGTGAACAGAATTCTACAAAACTGAAGTGAAAACACCAAATTACCTTTCAATGGGATAAAATAGCTTCTCTTCCCTAACGATGCCATGAAGAATGTGAATATTTAGTCAAAAACAATTAAGGTAAGCAGGTATCCATATTCATTTCAGTATCAGCAGATGCATAACGCTATAAGGTGACAACTATATAAGTTATGTAAATGATAAAAGATCCTTGTGGGTTCTCGGTTTGATCGATTTGAGCAACCATAAATGACGCAAAACATATGAATTTTGAGTCTTTGATAGGATTCCTATATAGAAAAATCACTCGCCCTCCAGCCGCATTTCGCGTGCAGCAATGACGTCATGTGCAAACAACCTATTGAGTGATTATTTAATTCTATGATGATTCTCTGGCTATTCAAAAGTAGACATAGAATCTAATAACATTTTAATTATAGAAATTTGAAAATAATTATATTAGTCTAGATCAACATTGTTACTGTTAACTAAAACTGAAACTTAAAAAGTATTTTTGTTAATTGAAGTAAAATAAAATATAAATATTGTTATAAAAACATAAGGTAACACTTTAAATTGGGGCACACATATTCACTATTAACTACAACTTTTGCCTTAATGAACTCATAATTACTGCTTATTAATAGTTAGTAAGTTAATTGTTAATTTTAGCTATTTGGCAAGATTAAGAGATGTAGAATATGGTCATTCAGAATAAGGCATTAATATGTGCTTTATAACTACTAATAAACAGACAATACCTTAGTAATATGCAAGCTAATAAGCAACTAGTTAATAGTGAGAATTGAACCATAAAACAAAGTGTTATCAAATATAAATATTAACTGAAAAACTTAAAGGAAAATTAGAAAAGGCAAATATAATGAAATAAGTTTAAAAAAAAAACTGCTAAAACTAAAACAAATATAAATTTAAGCTAATAAACAAAAATACACATAAAAGGACTAAACTTAGCTGTATATAAAAAACAGCTAATTCGAAATATTAATAACTATAGTATACATTATAAATAATACTAAAATAACACTGGTCTACAGTGTAATTTTTATTATACTTTTATTTTTGGGGGTGGTATGTGGGATCTCTAAAAAAGAAAAACAAGAAATGGACTTTTCCTTGTCTGCTGTAGACTTTGTTGTGCAGACCATAAAACAGTTAATAATACTAATAATAAAAACAGTAATACAGTAATATATAACAGTAATATTTTATATATATATATATATATATATATATATATATTTTTTTTTTTAAAGTAGAAAGAACATGTGGTACATTTAAATCTAATATTTATACAACTCTTTCACTGAATGATCAGTTTTCCCAAGGGTTTAATGGATTTCTGACAACGGGCAGCAGCTGAATGGACCTCCATGCATGTTTGTAAGACATCTGAGCACACTTCACTGTGTGCTGTAGACCTGGTGATAAACAGGCCACCTCCTGCTGTGCCCCGGTGTGACTTTTTAGGGCTGTGAGAACGAGTGTGAATCATGTTATTGGAAACAGGGCCATATGTCTTCCTGAGAAACCCCAAATGCAGATTTGCTTGTCCAGAGGCACATAAAGCTAAGCAGGTCTCACACTGCTATGCTGACCTGACAGAAATATGTCAAACTGCTGGTCGTCCTGTGCTCTCACTGTCTATCAATCACTGAAATGAAAGTATGGGAGAGCACGAGGTCAGCGGCAACAGCAGAAGTGGGCACAGGCGATCCATACTCCGAATTGATTTTAGATTATTCCAGTGCTTTCAAACCGCCCACAAACCGCCAGCCCCGCAAAGCATGCTGGGAAGTGTCATAGTTCTTGCAGTGCTACTAAATAAGGCTGATGTGATTTGTTGTGGAACAGAATGACATGCTAGAAAAAAAAGAAAAAAAAAGAAAAAAAAAAACACACATACACACTAACAAAGTCAAAAACAGTAGACTAACTTACTAAAAATAAGGCATGACATAGATGTTAAGTGATTAGATTTACAATTTTGGCCCATTTTGACAATAAAGCAGATGTTATAACAGTATTACAGATTACTGTTCAAAAGTTTGGGGTCAGTACAATTTTTTTTATCAAAAACTTTTTTATCAAAAAGTGATATTAAAAAAAGTTTACATTGTTATAAAAGATATATGCTGCTCTTTTGAACTTTCTATTCAACAAAGAATCCTGAAATAATTATTATTATTATATTATTAAATATAATTTATAATATATATAAGCAGTTTTTAAATGTGATAATCAAAATATTCTTGATATCAATGATTTCTGAAGGATCATGTGATACTGAAGACTGGAGTAATGATGCTGAAAATTATCACAAGAATAAATTACATATATATTATATTAAAATAGAAAAAAGCTATTTTAAATTGTAATAATATTTCTCAATAGTACTGCATTTTTATCAAATAAATGCAGCCTTTATGAGTAGAAACGTTTCAAAAACATTTAAAAATCTTACAGACCCCAAACTGTAGTATATTCCACTCGTTTTATTGTCAAAAGCTAAAGGATCAGAATATCGTAAAGACAAGGAAGTGGGATCTTTTTGACCAAGAAGACCCTAGCAACCACCAAAAATACCATAGCAACTGCATAGCAAAGCCCTGGTAACCACTTAGAACACCCTAGCAACATGGCAGCACAAACACCACTCACAACATACACTGTAAAAAAAAAAAAAAAAAAAAAAATGATCGCATCTCTGCTTCTTTCCACTGTAGAAAAATGAAGCCAAAATATCAAAGTAACGGTCGTTGCCGATTACGTTGTTTGGAGCCCGAGTCTGCACAGTAGTGATCCTGAGGTGGAGCCGGTGTATCAAAGTCTTGCCCACACTCCCGCTTCCACAGACTCAAGTCCAAAGTATACTTCATTTTTTATGCGTACGCAAGGGAATTTCGACATCAGAAGAGTACGCGCATACAGGTCGCACATGCGCATTTAATTTTTTTGAAGTAATTAGTTCACCCACAAGGTGGCAGCCGTGGATGAACTAATCGCATCGATGCACAATGTAGTCGAAGAAAAAACTGCATAAACAGAACTGAACGGAACGCATGCAAGCTACAGTGACAATGGAGGCCGATATAGTCGAGAGATTGTATGAAGAGTAGGGGTGTAACGATACGCTCAGGTCACGATACGGTACGTATCTCGATACGGAGTTCACGATACGAAACGTATCACGATATTTTGAACAAAATGAAAGTGGAATTCAAACAAGATTTATAAAAAAATCATTAACAAATTTCAATAATTTTCCTTGTTGTACATACAAGATCACCTTTCAATAAAATAAATAAATATAAAATTTTAATAAAAACCTTCTGTATTCAAATTAACAGTTGAATAGGGCTGTCTGTCACTGAAAAAAAATTTTAAATTTAACATGAACTTAGAATTATGAATAGGGGCCGCTCACATATCGCGTCTAAAAACGCGTGGAAGGCGCGGCCGCACCACTTCTCCTTCTTTCCAAAGCGCTTGCGCTCCAGTGGCGACGGTCGTTGCTATGCAACCATGAACTGAGCTCTCCAAGAGGATCAGGATGTTTCTGCAAAGGATAAATGATTTCTAGCCCTTGCATTAGTTTTACTACGAGATATATTGATGGAGATAAGATATAAAAACCACCATGTACAGCTATGATCAGCTGTTCGGCTGAGCTTTTGATGTTTTGTTACGGAAAGGCCATAGCTGATCGGTTGATTCTTGTCACACGACCTGCGGTGCGCTTGCGGCATTCTGAGAAGTTGAGAATTGCATGCGCGTCGATCCCATTATGAGCGCGCCTGCCGCGCGGCTACATTTGAAAATAATAACTGACTTGCACGTGGAAAAGACGTGAACGGCCCCACAGAACTTCTTAAAGCAAAGCATCACAAGCGTCTTTTGCTTTTCTGTGAGCACAGCTATTGCTGTGCACTGCGGTGAAAGAAAGCCGCGACTTTTCTCACGCGACCATGCAAGAGACTGACATGAGAAACGTTTAAACCTGCTTGCAAGATTCAATGTGTGCCCGAAACACTTACTGAACTAGAGAGCTGATTGAGACACACCATCTACGATAAATCGTTACACCCCTAATACTTATAGTAATTTAAAAATGTGGTAGCATTGGATCTGGACAGGAAGGATTACTCTGGGAGTTGGAAGGGGTGTGTCGCGATTCTGCCTTCTCACATCGCGATACAGGTTCGTGGACCTGCGTATCGCGATTTCGGTTTCATATCGCATATCGTTACAGCCCTAATGAAGAGGTTAGAAAGTACCCTTATTTGTACAACTCTAGCATGAAAGATTGATAACACAAAGATTGCTCAAAACTGAGCATGCATCAAACACCTGTGTATGCATACGAGCCAAATGAAGTACACTTTGCAAGAGTTTGCGTTCGACAGTGCGCAAACACTAGCGTATGCGTAAAAAAGCAAAGTATACTTTGGGCTTCAATCGCAAGCACAGCTGTCAATCATGACGTTGCTTCCCGGTTTTATCGTGATTAATCAGTTAATTAAAACCAAACTTACTGGAAAAATTAAAAGAAAAAACTATTAGAAATGTAATTGGATTTTTTTAGTTTTGCTCGAGTCCCATTTGATTACATGGAGAGGGCGGGGTTTATGACCCATACTGCAGCCAGCCACCAGGAGGCGATCAAAATATTTTGTACTTATTTTGTACTTCTACTTTTCAGGATGTGTGTGGCACACTTTACTCACACTGTGTTTAGAAAAATAAAAATGTAATTGTGTAGTTATTGCTGATTTGCTCCCACCAAAAATTATATTTTAGGCTGTTATATAAATATCCATCCTGCTGAACATCCTTTTGCATATAAAATGCTGTGTAAATAAATATTTTGATTAGTCATACAAAAACTGCCAACCCTACTCTTCCCTATTAACCAAAAATAGCTCTGGCTACTGGCCAGCAGCACTCTCTTAGTTAAAGGAAAACTGCTTCAGTCACTGTTTCTTCTTCTATTTCCACTTTCTATTCCGAAACATTGCTTTAAAATCTTTTTTTTTTATTTTTTTTATGGTTTTTCAGGTTAAATCCAGGAACAAATCATGCAAAAGAAAAGAAAGCTTTTGTAAAATATAGATCACTTTTCATTCTAAAGTGATAATTTGGTGCTCAAGAAACATTTCTTATTATTATCAATATTGAAAACAGTTGTGCTGCTTGATATTTTTGTGGAAACCATGATACACACTACCATCAAAAGTTTAACAAAAATTAATTAATTTATTTAGCAAGGGCACATTAAGTTGATCAAAAGTGCAAAGTAAAAGACATTTTAATGTTACAAAACATTTTTATTTCAAATAAATAGTTTCGATTTTTTATTCAAAGAATCCTGAAATAATCTATCACGATTTCCACAATTGATAATGACAATGATACATTGATAATAAGTGAAATTTTGTAGGCCTATACATAATAACTGAGCATCAAATCAGCACATTAGAATGATTTCTGAAGGATCATGTGACACTGAAGAATGGAGTAATGATGCTGAATATTCAGCTTTGATAACAGGACTAAATTACATTTTTAAATATATTCACATAGAAATCAACTGCAATCATATTTCACAACATTACTATTTTTACTAAATTAAAAAAAGGCATTTAAAAAAAAAAAAAAAAAAGATAAAACTATCAAGCGCCAAAAGCCAATCTGTTTGTGATAGTAGAAGAAACTGTATTCAGGAGCTTTGAAAAATACACATTCACACCGTCGTCACAAAAATTTAAGTCTTATGTACATTTGCTAAGCATTGCAATTATGTGCACTTACTTACAAAGATTACCCAACCCTGTTAATGTCCTCAGAAAACAGTCTGTTTAATCTGAAAGAGTGTCCACAGGAGTCACTTAGTCAAACATTTACTAAAGGAAGTCATTATGGTGTTGATAAACCGACTTTGTGGAATAACTGCATGAGAGCAGGGGCACGAGGGATTGGGTGGGGGTAAAGAAGCATGTCAGTTTTCAATGCTGAGTACATCAACAACTGTTAAAACAGCGTGGAACAAACAGCGTCCGCCCAAAAGCTAAATACACAGTCTGTTGCTCTTGGATACAAGCAGAGCAAACAACAAACGATGCTTTAATGAGAACATACTGAAATACATCTGTAATGTATTGTATGACAACGTAAGCACGTGAAATCATACGCTTTACAGGTACACGTCCAAAGCGTAGGGCCATACAAGATCTTGTTTGATCAGTTTGGAATCGAGTCCTCAAATATAAGCACAATAGATATGGGGCAGAAACATCGCAGATATCAGAACTATGATTTTTTTTAGAATGTTGCGATGCTGTTGTTAAGGTGTTATGGGTGATTGCTTACTGACTATCTACGATATTAGTCTCTAAATTTGGCCTTCGGTCGTCTGGCAGAAGCTAGTTATTTTAGTTTATAAAGTTTTAAATATGGATATTTTCTTACAAAAACCCATCGCTATGCTTCAGAAGGCCTTTATGGAGCCGTATGGATTATTTTTATGATGGATGGATGGATGTATTTTGGGCTTCAAAACACGTCCCCCATTTACAACCATTATAAAGCTTGGAAGAGCCCAAGCTAATATATCTCAGATTGTGTTTGTCTTGAAGATAGTCATATGCACCTAGAATGGCTTGAGAGTGAGTAAATCATGGAATAATTTTCATTTTTGGGTGAACTAACTCTTTAACCGCTTTGGTTTATTGCTGGTCCAAAATGGTCTACCAGCTTGATCCAGATGGTCATAAGTTGGATTTTACAGTAGGCTTATTTGACACCAGAGGAATTAGATTTGGTTTTTCAAAGATGCATCAACATTTCCTGAGTTTCTCATTTACGCAATCAATAGCAGTTTAGTGAAGCACATTAACAGTCTGACATTACATCGACATGTTCTTCAGTTTATGAGTCGGATTTTATGATGCTGGCTGAGTATATGTTTAAAGAGTTTGTTTAGGATGATTAGGTTTGATGAGGAGCTGTGTAACATCCCTCAAAGCAGTAAGCATCCACTGCAGCTTAAAGTCAAACAGGGGAAGCCTAAGGAAAATCAGCAGAGCATTACAACTGGACAAAATCCCCAAAAAATCTTTTTCACTAGACTGAACATTGAGGCTCTCGATCCTTACGCATTACTCGCCAGATTATTAATAGAAAATAAAAACTTTGTTTCCATAGCAACAGTTATAGTCCATATGGAAAGTGTCTCCTCCTGTTGCCAAGACAACCAACCCACGATGAGCTCGCAGTTGAACGATGTAGAGAGCTGTTGATCTGTCCCCAAACAAGCCTGGACAACATACAAAACTGACCTTAAGAATAGAGTTTAGCCAATATTAAAATCTTAAGATTTAAGAGAATGTTGTTGTACCAAAAATACTGACTAATTGTCAAAGATTTAAAGGTGTCATCGAACATTTTTTTTACAAGATGTAATAGAAGTCTAAGCTGTCCCCTGAATTTGTCTGTGAAGTTGTAGCTCAAAGTACCCCATTGATTTTTTTTAATACATTTTTTTAACTGCCTATTTTGAGGCATAATTAAAAATGCGCCGATTCAGGCTGCGGCCCCTTTAATTGCTCACGCTCTCCGCCCCCTCCCGAGCGCTCGACTCTATCATTGCATAAACAAAGTTCACACAGCTAATATAACCCTCAAAATGGATCTTTACAAAGTGTTCGTCATGGAGCATGTCTAATCGTGTAAGTACAGTGTTTATTTGGATGTTTACATTTGATTCTGAATGAGTTTGAGGCTGTGCTCCATGGCTAACGGCTAACACTACACTGTTGGAGAGATTTATAAAGAATGAAGATGTGTTTATGCATTATACAGACTGCAAGTGTTTAAAAATGAAAATAACGACGGCTCTTGTCTCCGTGAATACAGTAAGAAACGATGGTAACTTTAACCACATTTAACAGTACATTAGCAACATGCTAACAAAACATTTAGAAAGACAATTTACAAATATCACTAAAAATATCATGATATCATGGATCATGTCAGTTATTATGGCTCCATCTGCCATTTTCGCTGTTGTCCTTGCTTGCTTACCTAGTCTGATGATTCAGCTGTGCACAGATCCAGACGTTAATACTGGCTGCCCTTGTCTAATGCTTGAACATGAGCTGGCATATGCAAATACTGGGGGCGTACATATTAATGATCCCGACTGTTACGTAACAGTCGGCGTTATGTTGAGATTCGCCTGTTCTTCGGAGGTCTTTTAAACAAATGGAGGAAACAATGGTGTTTGAGACTCACTGTATATCATTTAACTCTTGTTGTTCAACTATGCTGAGGCAAATAAAATTTTCAATTCGATGGCACCTTTAAGAGTTTTATAGGGTTGTCGATGCAACGCCTTAATTTAATTAATTAGTTGTGTGAAAAAATAACATGTTAAAATTAGTAATGCATTTAATGCACCCGCCCCGCCCCAGACCTACGTAGTTCATCTAACATTTCATAAAGTTGACTGATGACGGTCAACAACTGCGTGATGGAGCCAATAGAATGCGGTTAGAATGGAACTAAAATTGAAGATGTCAGGGAAAAAATGCCTGTTTTTGTCTTATATACATATATAAGATATATGTATATAAGTATATACATATTTATATCATGATATAGTTAAGCAACATCACACAGGTAATGACTGCAATATCACATGAGTGCTGTTTTTGTCCTGAATAGCAAAATTGCAAATGTGATATTGATTTCATGATTTTTTAATAAATAAGAAATTAATATTGTGTTATATTTTATACATAATATTGTCTGTTTTTGCTCAATTTTGGAAAAGATATCACCTATAAAGCCATAGCAGAACTGTAGTGCATCTCCGAGCAACACACAGCGGTGTTTAATTTTGAATTAATGAATTTGAACCAACTTTTCTCATTTAACACAACAATGACTTTAAATTATCTTTTGGGGGTCATTTCTCAGACAAATTTGATGTGTGATTAATTTGCGATTACTTTGTGTAATTAATTAGATTAAAATTTTTATTTGCTTCACAGCCCTACATTTTAACATTTGTTCCCATTGGATTCTGGGACTGTTTAAACATAATATGTCTTTCTGGATTCTCATTAAACCTAAAGTCAGAGCAGAGAAACCAGACCATCATAAAACTCTAGTTAAATAAATGAAAGTACAATTTCCCCTTCTCTCTGTTCTAAACCATTGCTGCAGACACTGAAGATTCCATTGACACTGCTGTGTGCACTAAATCCAGGCCTGGGATATGGGATATTCCCACTCTTGTCACTGTGTGAGCAGAGACCAAAGGTCATCTCACACACCCACAATCTAAGCAAGCCCCCCTTATAGCCCTAACAATAGCCACTTTTAAACTGGCCCTGAGTAAGCATGTGGAAGTGTTTAAAGAGGGTCTAAGGTTTGGAATTTAGAATTGTTTCCTGTTCAGAACGCTAAAAAAATGGTTAATGGTTCTTGAACTTGAACAAATTAAGTACAGTTTGAATTAAATGTAGCGAGAAAGAAAAAATTGCTGGTGCAAAATGACGTATGTTGTGTAGTCTAAACAAATGACTCATGTGAGCCGTTCCTATGGGCAGCCTGAAATGGTTCTTGACTCACTTAACTGCAAATCTTTATTTCATCAAGTTCAACACAAAACGTAGTAGATGTTCCGTGCTTCAAAAGTAGTTAAATGTCATGAGTAGTTAAAGATACATATAGAAAATAGCACTGATTTTGTTTAGTAGTTAGCACCAAATATGTGGAATAGAGGGTTTCTAAATGGGGCTAAACACATTTATTAATAAAATTGTTTAAGAGCCAAAACATTAAGAAGGATCGGAACCAGAATAATAAATAACCAGAAAGCATCTTAGTAGTAACATGCACTCTATGCACACTGGCCTGGACTGTTTCATATAGGAATGACAGTCACATGTGAGCAGCTGTGGGAATTGTTGTTGGCTGCCTGTTGAAATCTGAATATCTGGTTTGATTAAAACAGCTATATCCTATTCTATTCTATTTTAGTCTCTGGGTAGACAGCAATCCATGCCATCGAACTGATTCACAATTAGTTTTCGATTCGGGAATTCACGATTTTTGCAAATTCGGATTCAATTTGATCCAATTCACAATGAGATTCAATTAGATTTCGATTAATGAGTCAGTCAACAAATATTACAATAACGATAATTTCCTCAAGGTCTCATATGCAAATAAAGAAAGGGTTAGTTCACCCAAAAAATGAAAATTATGTCATTAATTACTCACCCTCATGTCGTTCTACACACATAAGACCTTCATTCATCTTTAGAACACAAATTAAGATATTTTTGATGAAATTGGATGGCTCAGTGAGGCCTCCATTGCCAGCAATGCCACCGAACTTCTCAAGATCCAGAAAGGTACTCAAAACAGTTCATTTAAATCAGTTCATGTGAGTTCAGTGGTTCTACCTTAATATTATAAAGCGACGAGAATACTTTTGTGCGCCAAACAAACAAACAAACAAAAAAAAAAAGATTTTTCAACAGTATCTAGTAATGGGCAATTTCAAAACACTGCTTTGAATCTTTATGAATCTTTTGTTTCGAATCATTGATTCATGTATCAAACTGCTGAAATCACGTGTCTTTGGTGCTCTGAACAACTGATTCGAATCAAAACATTTGTAAAGCTTTGAAGCAGTGTTTTGAAATCGGCCATCACTTAGATATAAGTCCTTATTTAGTTTTTTTGGCGCACAAAAAGTATTCTCGTCACTTTATAATATTAAGTTAAAACCACTGAACTCACATGAACTGATTAAAATGAACTGTTTTGAGTACCTTTATGGATCTTGAAAAAATTCGATGTCATTGCTGGCAATGCAGGCCACACTGAGCCATCGGATTTCAACAAAAATATCTTAATTTGTGTTCTGAAGATGAACGAAGGTCTTACGGGTGTGGAACGACATGAGGGTGAGTAATAAATGACAGAATTTTCATTTCTGGGTGAACTAACCCTAAGCCCAAATAAACATACAGAATTTTATCTTACAGAAAATAGTAAAATCACAGTTCAAAATTTGATTTTAATTTACAGTGTCCTTATTACACATTCTACATGTAGTTACTCTAGTAATAACTACAAATTATGCATAATTACATGCAACTAACCCTAAACCAAACCTAATCCTAACCCTAAAGTAAGTAGATTTGCTCTATACTTAAATGTATAATTACACTGTAATAAGGACACCTTAAGTTTAACCATTTTTAGTATTTTAAATTCACTGACCATAACAAGCAATTCACATTTCAAAAATCCATGTTTCAATATCCATGAATATGCATCGTCTGGATTTGTAATCGATTAAAGCAGTTTTTCTTTAAGGTTCCTTACACAAAACCTTTGAAATAAAAAGCCTGCTTTTGATACTGCACCTTTAAGACTTCTATTTGTAAATGATCTCTGTTATGACAGCTAATTTCCACATATACTCTGATTCGTCAGAGTGGGCCAAGTCACTAAATACTCAATGTTCCCTATTAAAAGTCCATTAAAAGCCTGACTTTTTAAGCAAACATCATGACCATGCATTTGGAATCAAAGGGAAGTGCCACGTCCGCATAGGTCAACACAAAAAGATCCTCAGCACAAAATTGTAGCATAATTCACTACAGGGAAATAAGATTAATGTCAGGAAGAGACGACTGCCAGCGGCTGAAATGCAAACATCAGCGATATCTTTGAAGCTGCTGAGTTGGAAGTAAAATGTTCTTATACTTACGTTCCCAAAACCTCTTTGAAGTCATAGATTTCTTTGATGCTCGATGTTTTCTTTTTCCAAGAGTGTCCATCCTCTCCCAATGGCATTTTGCTGCGGTCAATGATGGAGAAACTGAGAGAGGAATAGGAAACCATTCAATTACTATACAATAATAAAGGCTATGCAAAACAGATATTTAGGCCAAATCCTATGTTTTATGACATGAAATTACCCAGAAACTAAGCTGAATCTTTTAAACCTTTGACCTATAGGGCTATTCACTTGAACCTTGACCTCACCATGTGCAAATCTTCAGGCTTTCATGACTGTGGTGTAATTTATAAATGTCACACAAAGCATTAAGACCTTTTACTATATGTAAATTGTGATTACTATTAAGACACCATCATGTCACAGCAAGTTCTCCCCATCTGTCTGTTTTGCCTTGAGCATTTTAAAGCAAGGGGTCTGACAACCACATACTAAGAATATCTGAACTATCAGCCAGACCTGTTTCATTTAGCTCAGGCTTCAATAAGACATGAGAGTGTAAATTGAGTCTGCCACAGTTTCTTAAAGAATCTTGCAACACCTGCTTGACCACATCAGAATATCTTCACAGAGTAGTTAGAAAGTGTTTTTTATGGGTTGTACAAAGACAAAAAGGAAAGTTAACACTAGTCAGTTAAGCATGATGGAAATCTAATGAATTATTTAGGCTAATGTATTCTCTACATGTCTTTATTTAAGACTTAACATAAGTTATTTAACTTACCTGTTCTATACCTGATCAAAGCTTCCACCAGAACAAAAAAGACTCTTTCCTTGTCAGTATTTGTCTCATTTACTATAATTAAGCAATAAGGAATGAAAGGCTGTGCTATATTGTGAATATATTCATGGCTAAAGGGGACTGTTAGAGGCCATTCACACAGAGACGCATGAAAAAATGCAAGGTCTAGAGTCACGTTTTTTAAAAAGTTGACTTTTTTTTACTGCAGCGCCAGCTTAGAATGGTATTTTTAGAACGGTCCGTCATGCACAAGATGCTGTAAAAGATGCAAGACATGAGCGCAATGGTCAAACACAAAGAAAAACAAATGAAAATCTGTAAGTAGTATGCAGCCCATTAGGCATGAAAAACCCTGCAAACCCTTCAGCTGTGATTATATGCACAATAAAGCATGGATTCAGCATTCATGACCAAAACTGTATCAACATTTTATTGCCAATTACTAATTATACAATTCGCCATTCAATTTCCTCTAATTTTATATTTAGATAACCATTAAATTGCCATTATCGAAGACTCACCTAAAGTTACAATAGGTACAATATGTAAGAATTTTGTCTGCTAGAGGTCGCTAGAAGTCTATTCAAAACAAAGGTGTAGCTTGATGACGCCAAGTTTGAGAGCGGAATCTTGGGACATGTGGTCTCCATCTCAACGGACGGTGCAAAAGAATAGGGATAGGACTCGGGAAGAAATCATGTTCATGGATGCGATTATAAACGTTACTGTAGTATGAAGTAGGGATGTGCACAAATAGTCGAATATTCGTTCTTTAATTAATATTCGAAAAATAAAAATACTATTCGAATTTTACTATGTTGCTTTGCTGGCCGTAAATGCAGTGAATCCATGATAAATCCTGAGCACTAAAACTCGCAGTTATAACTAAATGCACCGGGTGGCGCTGTGGAGCATGTTCAACAAGTTTATTTTATTTGATCGTCACATAATGATGTCATCTACCTCGCGCAGTTTGGAATTACTTAGATGAAAATTATCTTACAAAATGGAATTACTTTTGATCAAATTAATTAATGAAACTGAGTTATAATATCAACACCATAATGAGAAAGCACATGAAATCTAAATACCCATCGAGTTAGGAAAGACAGCCATCCATCACTGCATTCACGACAGGTAAGCGCAGCTGTAAGTTATCCCCGAGTGAGCCGAGATAACTTATCTGATAGCAAAATGATTTTGAGACAAATGCTTCCTTTAAGTTTCGCCGCGGGAGATATATTTACGAACAGAAAACAAAGTGCTACTGTTAGAAACTTAGCTTAGCACACCGTTATGTATTGCTATCTTAGTGTCTGCAATGTCTGTCAGCATGGCTCGTTTTCTCACCCGAGCATGTGTATATTATTGTTTTTCTCAACATGAACATGTGAAACAATATAAACACGATAACCATATACTGACTCGAGTGTATTATGTACGTTTTGTACAATAACGGGCGCTTTATTAGTATTTTTCCCGCTCGCACTGCTTTAGATTAAATGCTTTTGTTCTTAATATTTTCTGTTTACACATATTGTTTAATGCTTTGAACTAAAAGAATATAATGAGATATAATGTAAGCTTGTTGTGTATATTGCCTAATCGTAAGCTTGTTCGGAAATGGTTACAAAATATTGATGAATATAAAACAATAACATCTTTCTCGTTTAACCTTATTTAAATAAACGAATATTCGTTTTTTACGAGCCCAAATATTCGAATACAATATTTTGGAGAAATGCCCATCCCTAGTATGAAGCAGAGCAGGACCGAGTGTTCTGGGAGCTGAACGAGGCCGCAACACACGCCTCACAAGCAGCGGGACTTTTATTATGACACAGTTGCCGGCGCCGCTTCCGCTATTACAGGCATGATAATAAGGTAATGCAGCTCTGTTTATCATATTAGACACATTTGAGTGGGTTGAAAATGTTATAACGTTACTCTGTGGGTTCGCTCAGCGGCTGCTGTGAGGCACTGTTACACACTGCAGTAAGATAGATCGATTTTAATTATTATATTATTATATTACATTTATATTAATAAATGCTGGATGGCTTGTGTTGATAACTGGCATGCAATTAATTTTAAAACCTATTGTATGATGGCGAAAATGCTGTATTACTGTTACGAAAAATAAAGCTGCATCTGATTATGCTATGTTAGCTACTTGACAAATTAGTGTTTTTCTCTGAGGATTGGTAAAGCGTGGTACTCGCAAAAAAAAAAAAAAAAAATCAAGAAAATTACATTCAAACAATAAGACTAAACGTGTTGAGCTATATAACAACTCGTTTTCTGTCTATAAATATATCAAAACAGTTGTTCCCTTGTCTATTAAAACGTGTAATATATTAAAGCGTCTTTGGTGTTTCCATGGTTTCTACAAAATAAATACGGAAACCGACGGTAACGCGGGTATGACGCAATTGACAGGCGACTCCTCACACGTTCCGGAGCCTTGGTTAAAATTGCAATTTTCTCACGATTTTCAAATAGTTGGAAATATTCTGGGATATTGTAAGTACTCAATTGCAAGTGGTTTTTGGATATTTTACTGCAAAAATATTACATATTGCACCTTTAAATGTAATTTTTAGTAAAAATCTATGCATTTTCTGATGCTTAAATTCACTTGTAAAAACAACTGATTTTATGTTTCACTATTTTTTTATAATTTGAAATTTTTTTATTTATTTAGACAAAATAGATTTCTCAATAAAACATCTTCTGCCAGACCGCCTTCCGAATGTAACTTACAAAAAATAATGGAACTGAAGTCGAGTCAGTTGAATACGGGAAGGGAAGGCGTAGGACGTAGCGTGTATGTTTTGAACTGCGAGAGGTGTTACACTTTCTTCGTAAATTGAATATGGAAGGCGGTCCTGGGGAAAGTAGATGTTTTACTTTATAACATGTTAAATATGGATATTTTTCTTACACAAACACATCGCATCTCTTCAAAAGGCCTTTATTAACCCCCCGGAGCAGTGTGGAGTACGTTTATGATGGATGGATGTGGATGGATGCACTTTCTTGAGCTTCATACTCATTGGTCCCGTTCACTGTCATTATAAAGTCAGGATATTTATTAATATAACTCCAATTGTGTTTATCAGAAAGAAGAAAGTCATATACACCTAGGATGGCTTGAGGGTGAGTAAAGCTTGGGGTAATTTTCATTTTAGAGTAAACTAATCCTTTAATATCAGTGTATCCCTAAAATATATGCTCAATATCCACCTTAAATTTACAATTATACACTGGAAAGATACAATGTAACAGTTCTGAAATAGTGCAAGTAGAAATACGGCTTTCATAACCAAACATAAAATGTATGACTTTGTAAATCTTTATATACCATTTTGATTTGATTTTCAACAGTACGATTTACAAGCCACCAAACAACTTTGGCGAATGTAACTTTCACTCCACATAGCCTTAAGATCAACATCAAAATAACATTTATGCAGTTTTGCACATTCGGTCGCCTGTAAGTCTGCAATCTTCAGCAATCACTTTCTCAAGGTAGACTCACGACTTGTTCTGTTGTGTGGGGGATTGTTGTGTCTAATTTAAAGCATTTCTTCATGCTAAGAGCTGCCACCATCAATCCACCCGACTATACATGTCTCTCATAGATAACAGTCAAAGGGCTTTCAGCCAAACCTTGTCACCTAACGTCAACCACAATCATCTACTCTGCTGTTTTTGGCTATGTCTATTCTAACTTAATCGCAAATGGTGGACTACAGTATTTTTTCTTTTTATGTGATGACACATGTTTCCATGGGAACCCGGTGATCCACGGTGTGTCTGGATCCAAATGGCAAGCTAACAGAGCAGCTGCGATGGGATCTTGGGTGGTTTAGGCGTACAGTTTGGGTAAACACTCTAAACTGTTTAAATGTTTGTATTTAGGGAGGACTGTCTCACCGGTAAACCTCTGTGTCAATTGATTCTTAATTTGAGACAGTACATTTCCTCTTTCCTAAAACAGAAGTTGTGTAAAATGGGGTAGCAATATTGAGCAATGTCACAGCCGTGTTACACTGATCAGACATCTGAACATTTAAAGTTTGCGGCCATCAAATGTTAATTAAATCATAGCTCAATCTGGCCTGCATAAAAATACTGTTCTGGGTTCAGTAAGTAAAACTCTATCGATAGCAACTTGCTGTCAGTTACCACAGAAAATAGACCAGCCCCTTATACAAAACTCAATGACATGAAGCTCTTTTTTTCCCCCTGATCTATTATTGTATTCAAAAATACATTAACATGCAATTCATACATACAATGACTTACTTGTACCTCTTCTATGATGAAAATGTTTTTCATTCCCAAAATTTTGAAGAGGCTATTATATAGTGATATTAATATTATCCTGATGTGAAAATGAAGAAAAAGGCCTCATTAAAAAAAAAAAAATAGAGAAATACTTGAAAAGAAAATGTCTGGTGTAATCTTTTATTTTTATAGTGAAGCAAATTTCATAAATATTCGAAAAACCGTTTTTTTTACCGCAAATCATGCAATGCAAATGTGGTGTGACCAACAAAGTCATGTGATGCAACCAACTTCCAAAAACATGCAGGAAGCAAAAATATAAAACAGGAAAATATATAATAGAAAGGACACCCTATGGCCCTCATGGACAACAGGTTTCTTAAAATATATGATAATTTGACCTTTTATATGACATTGCAAAATTACTTCAGGTTGTTAATTATCATATACAACCCCTCAAAATATGTTAAGAAAAATCATGATGATTAAAATGTGTACACTCACATGTATTCAAAATGTGAGGATATGTTATTGTTTACATATTATTATTTATTACACAACATTTAGAGTCATTAAAATCATAATTTTCTTGAAAATTGGTTAAAATGTTTTTGTTTGTTTTTTTAAACCACCTTACATGTATTTTTCTTTTATTCTAGAAAACTGTGAACCAAAAACAAACAAAAAAAAATGAAAAGAGATTCACTTACAAATAAGGTTTATGGGATAATAATTGTATGTTGCGCCATAGCATTCCATTGTAGGCTCTGTTTTAGTTCACTGGGATAATCTGGATACACTCCTTGGCTGTAAAGCCTCACAGACTGAACACATTCACTAGACCGCAGGATGTGGTATATTAGGACACTTGATGTCATTGCATAACAAAACTGACTCAATAAATATTGATTTCACAAAGTACTATGTTGCATTACCGTAATAATTGAAATCCGAATTGGTTTATAAATGCTACAATCACACTTTTGCTTTGACATTATACAAATGGATCCTTTCATTGTGGAAGACTTTGTTGGTATAATCGAAACCAAGAAAACATTTAAATGGGCTACATAGTGTTGTCTATAAAAATGAAGAGACTTTGAATGAACAGATAAATTTAGATGGCCATCCCACAGATGTACTCAATGGATGTATGAGTACGTCTGTGATAACCAAAAGCATATCACAAAAGTTGTCTATTGAATTTCACCAAGAATGTTTATGGAAATCTCTTTTCCAGCTGGGCTGGTATACTTCCTTAAAACTTCTGCATTACAGGCAGTTTGCAAGCTCAAAACAGCTAAAGACGGCAAATAAAGAATGCAGGAATTAAACGAGATGACCGGACCGACATCTAACATGGATGGACACATGCAAAGGAGATGGAAAACATTAAATTCCCTCAATTGACAAACCCATTTTCTGACTGAGAATCACAAGAGAATCCAGTCACATCCTTGAGTTGGACTAAACTTCCAATCCAATGCTCTCAGGCAAGCAAAATATGAACATACACCAAAGATGTATTCAAAGGCATCCAAAATCTCAGGCAAGAAGTTTTAAGAGTTGTATACACTATATATATATACATATCACAATGAAAGGCTAAGTAGGTATTTTGCATCACTATACATGCAGGTCCAGCAGTAGAAAGGGTATCAATTCATTGTTTGTTAGTGAGGAACCACATAGAGGTAAGGAAATAGATTGTAGAAAAGCTATAAACTAACCCACGTACAAAGGAGAATCAAAAGGCAAGCTTGAAAGATTGAGAACAGACACATCCATACAACGCAACCATCTAGATCATCATGCAGCATTCAGAAGGTTGAGTTCATCAGACAGACGATGGAGATACTCACTGGCTTCCCATGGCTGCTCAGAAGAGGACAAAAGAGATAGAGAGTGACACCTAAACCTTCAGTAGGTCAGAAATGTGTCACATCACACTCAGAACAATTCATGATTCGTGCTGATAGAGTCTGTCATGGGCGTTTATAACCACAAACTGTGCTTCCCCTTTTAAGGTGAGCTATCTAACCACACCATAACTCAAACTCAGGAAGTACAACGCTTATATACACAGAGGTAACCTTAGCAAGTTTTCTCTAACCCTGAAAAAGGCCTCCACTACAGGATGTGCAAAAACAGGCTGCAGGAATGACTGTCTTTCTGTTCATAAGGTTCCAAAACCAATAATGATCAGTGAGAAATCAAACCAATCAACATACTCCAGAAAATTGGGGAAGATTATCTATGAATAACAACTCAAATTTGGGTCAGTTTCTTGGGCTTCAAAAGACTTGGAATATAGTGCAAAAGTCGTATAGACATTTTTTTTTTTTTTTTTTTTTGAGATTTAAGGGATAGTTCACCCAAAAATGAAAATGTGATATTTATCTGCTTACCCCCAGGGCATACAATATGTAGGTGACTTTGTTTCTTCATTAGAACACAAATGATGATTTTTAACTCCAACCATTGCAGTCTGTCAGTCGTATAATGCATTGAAACGGTATCTATGAGAATAAAAAAAAAACATGCACAGACAAATCCAAATTAAACCCTGCGGCTCGTGACGACACATTGATGTCCTAAGACACAAAACGTCGGTTTGTGTGAGAAACCGAACAGTATTTATATCATTTTTTACCTCTAAAACACCACTATGTCCAACTGCCTTGAGCATCCGGTGTGCGAGAAGTGATCTCTCGCACTCATTGACGTATATGCGCGAGAGATCACTTCCGGCATCAGAGTGCGCTTTCAGACCTCACACACCGTATGCTCAAGGCAGTTGTGCAAAAAATGATATAAATAATGTTCGATTTCTCACACAAACCAATCATTTCGTATCTCAGGACATCAATGTGTCGTCACGAGCCGCAGGGTTTCATTTGGATTTGTCTGTGCATGTTTTTTTGACTCTTATAGATGGTGTTCCCATTGAGATGCATTATACGACTGACAGACTGCAACGGTTGGAGTTAAAAATCATCATTTGTGTTCTACTGAAGAAACAAAGTCACCTACATCTTGGATGCCCTGGAGGTAAGCAGATAAACACCAAATTTTCATTTTTGGGGGAACTATCCTTTAATAGACATGGTAACAATGAACTGGAATCTTTTTGATGAACTGATATCAATTATTAAATCCCAAGAATCAATCTATGGTGTTTTCGAAACTTCACTAAACACTTTTGATATGGAACAAAGGCCCTGTTTACACTTGTTAAGATGCGTTGGATCAGTGGATGATGCTAATTACAGGTGTTAATGGGGTCTAAAACTTTTTAAGCTTGTCCACTTTCGACCACTTCCAGAGGTAGTCGAAAACGCATTTGACTGGATTGCTTTTGTTGTGTAGGTCGAATGCGTTTGAAAAGCCAAAAAAGACCGCCTACTATCCGCCTATTGATGTGTAGATGCATTATGGGAAACAAGCTAACCAGATGGGATTTAAACTTTGCTGGCTGGATATCCAAGTTTGGTTTGAAGACTAAAAATGTACCAAGCACAATGTTCTCTCACCATTCCTGATTTCTACACACTCACAGCATTCGTCTGGTCTTGCAGCTGCCAAAGTGAAAAAAGCCATACATTTACCCACCCATAGAGCCTCCCCTCAAAAAAATCAGGACAGAAGTAGTCGAAAGTGGACAAAAGAGATTAAAAACACCAGGTGTAAATGTGTATGTGTCTCCCTCATCTACTTGTGATACAATTGACCAAAATGCATCTTAATACCAGGTGTAAACAGGGCCAAAGTCTCAGCTTTCAGCAAAATATGTCAATTTTAACATGAAATTTAAACAATAAATTTAGTTTTGTGGCATTTCTTGATCCATGTAGCCATCTGAGATCAAGCGGCAGAACAGAGCGCATGTGAACTGATCATCTCTTCCTCTTTACTAGTTACAGCAGGAAATATACATGAATGAACACCAGAATGTATGTTGAAAGACATAACAGCAAAACAGCACAACTTACTGAAATGTACCATGTCTCATGTAATCGTTCAATCAATGTTTAACCGCAGAAAGACATCAGTAAAAAAGCTTGTAAACAATGTCACGTTTTTATGACAGTTTAAATGTTTATATGGAAATATAATTATTTCATTAAATATAAAAACTGCCTTGTGTGCAATTTAAATGTTTGTATAAAATGGTTGATTTAAAAATAAACAGCAGTTGAATTAGTAGTTTGGACTCTTTTGGTAATTTGAACCTTTAGGCCTAATATTAATGTACAAACTGAACGTGTTCCCTGTATAGCTTACTGCTTTAGTTGAGAGAGATTTTTTTTTTTTTTTTTTTTTTTTTAAACTGACCATGCAACATGACCACTTTTTCCCATGCAATGAATGTCAATGGGGTCCAAAACAATTTGGACACCAGTGATTTTTAAGTGTTAAAAGGAAAAACACACAGTGAGACAGTTTTTCTTCCACAGAAAAAAGAACAGTCATTCAGGATTGGAATGGCACGAGGGTGAAAAAATAATGACAGAATTGTCATTTTTGGTGCACTGTCTCTTTAAGCATGGGTGGGATGCTTACAGATACACAAATGCCATATGGTTGTTTGGGACAGTTAACCCATCAAGTGTGTGATCCACATGCTATTTGCAGAGAGGTTCAAAGTTCAGCTCTTACAGCACCATCATGACTTGCTATATAACAAAATGCTGTATTTTGTGACTTTTTTACCTCCCAGATGCTTCCACTGAAGCACGACACACTTGACGTGACACTAAAGGGAAGTGAATGCAACGTGAAAGCACAGGGAAGTTCAGCTGCCGCTTTGTTATTGTTTTAAAACACTTAAAATGCAGCGATAGCTGTGACTTTATTTCCTTCTACAGCCTAGTACAGAACAGTGCAAACGAACACTTTGCAAAGAGGAAGACGTCCCTTCTAACACCAGCCCTAACATTAATGCATCTATCTCAATCACATTCTGACTGTCAGAGCAGCCCACAACCACTGATAAAGACTTGAACTATTCTAGTACACCAACTGGTCGAACGATAGACTTCAGCTGAGATTATTAATTGCTCAAACAGACAGGCTGCCTGATCCCTAAAAATGTGCAGCTGAGGAAATCAAACAGCCAAAGTATTTAAATAATGCCTTCATTAGCTGTGCTGTGTGGCAAAGAGGAGGAAATAGCACAGGAATGAAAGAAATGCTAATAGGCCGACAGAGAACGGGGCAAACATGTGAAACCACTTGATTTACTGGTTAAAAGAAACAGATGCTATGTTGAGATAAGATAACATTGATGAAACCAAAATATTACCCAGTTTCCATCTATTAGAAGCAGTTTGTCCTTCTATGGTCAGAAAACATGCAGTGTGGTTTCATATATTTTAAAGGGGTCATGTAATTTTATTTATTTATTTCAAAAGGGACAGTGTATATCAATCGACATTCATACCCAAATTAACCTAAAGGCTAGTTTTCATTGATACCAGGCCTAAAAACTAGATACTACTAAAAACTAGGCCTAAATACTTGTAATGCATGTAATATTTATTTTTTTTCTTCTAAATTCATTATTTATTGACTATTTTATTGGTATAAACAATATTGGCGGCCATATTGGCATTGGCTGATAAATGTTTTATATTTTTATGTTATCGTTGTCTGTCAGATAAGAAATTTAGGTTAATATATTAGAAGAGTTTTAAAACTTAAGATATCTTTAATTGGTTCAAACAAGCTACAAAAGGTAAAATACTTTTGGGGGGTAAAACAAATCACCTTTTGTAAAAAGAAAAGCTGCTTTCTTGCAGTTTTTGTTTTCTACAGTTATGATTTCAAAATAAAAGCAGTTTTTATTTTGTTACAGTTTTAAAACACTATATACGTTTGATACACTGTAAAAAACAAATGTGATTGTAATGGTAAAATATTGTAAAAACGCAATGGAAAATAGGTTATAAATAGGTTTACAGTAAGTTCCCGTACCAGACATTTTATGTAATTTTCACATTTTATGTAATTTTCACAGTAAAATGCTATGGATTTTTACAATTTTTAGACGTAAAAAACAACAAATCAATGTATAATTTACAGTCAAAAACTGTAAACTGATATTCCCACAATTTCCTGTGTGACACTCCACATTTGAAAGTATATTGTTTAAATAATCATGTTTCTTAAAGGTACAATTTGTGATATTTTTTTCCGCTAGAGGTCACTAGAAGCCTATTCAAAACAAAGGCGTAGTTTGATGACGTAAAGTTTTAGAGTGGAAACTTGGGACATGTGGTCTCCATATCAATGGACGGTGCAAAAGAATAGGGATTGGAGTCTGGAAGAACTCATGTTCGTGGATGCGATTATTAACGTTACTGTAGTATGAAGCAGAGCAGGACCGAGTGTTGCGGGAGCTGAACGAGGAGCTGGAGCGATTGATCAACACACGCCTCACGAGCAGCGGGACTTTTATTATGACACAGTCGCCGGCGCCGCTTCCGCTTTTCCGGTCATGAGTTTACGGGAGCTGTCCTTGTCGACAGAACCAGCGGCAGATGGTAAACAGTAATTATGTTCCATAAATAATTAACACAATCCACCATAAAACGTGCAAGAAGTAAATAAGGAACTGCTTGAAGCGAGCTAGTGGTTTGCTGGACGCTAGACACTACTTCCGCATTTGTCCACGGCACTGTTGTCATGTGGTTTCTACGTCAGTAAAGGCGGTAACAAAGGTAACTGACGTCATTGACAGGCGACTGCACTGCCCCGTGTCACTGTTTAGAATGAGAATTTTCTCATGATTTACAAGTAGTTGAAAACATTAGAGATATTGTTAGTAATCAGCTGAACAAAATATATAACACTAGCCTAGTGGTTTTTGGATATTTTACTGCAAAAATTTTACAAACTGTACCTTTAATAGTTTTTGTTTTGAGTTATGTACATTAGGCTTTTATGTTACATCTTCTGTTGTTCAATGAACGTTTATTCCATTATGTAAGTGTTACGGGTTACCGTGATGGTGTTTTGCGTTTGCGTGAATGACTTTGTGCACCTTCTTTATATTAGTATATACTTCAGCTCGTGGAAAAGCTACTTGTGATGAACTCTGATTCTTCATGTGGCTTTCTCTTTTATCACCTGTATTATTATGGTGGTTGTCAGTATGTGTTAAAGGTACAAAATATATTTTATTAGTAGTAGTAGTAGTTTAGTAGTTTAGTAGTTTGTTCTGTAAATGTGTTTACAATTTTTCTGTATTTTTTACAAAATTATTCTGGCAACCACAATTTTGTTTTTACAGTGTATAATTGTGTAGGTAAGCCTTTTGTTTTGTAATATTTACATCAAAATTTAGATTTATCGGCCTGTATATCAGTTATCAGCTTCCAAATATGAAGAATGATCGGTTATCATATTGACCAAAAATTTCATATAGATGAATTCTTCATATTTTAGCATGTCTCTGACCTTTAGAATAAAACAGTCCATTTTGCTCCTTTGTCTTTAAAAGATAAGTTCACTTTAAAATGAAAATGGATTTACTCACCCTCATCCTAGATGTATGTCACTTTCATCTTTCAGATTAATACAATCATAGTCATATTAATAATCACCCTGATGCTCCCAGGCCTTATAATGGCAGTGCACAGAAACCACCTGTTTGATGTTCAAGAAAGTGCATCCATCCATCATAAACGTACTCCACACGGCTCTGGGGGGTTAATAAAGGCCTTCTGAAGCAAATTAATGCATTTGTCTAAGAAAATATCCATATTTAACAAGTTATAAAGTAAAATAACTAGCTTCCGTATTCAACTTACGAAAAAAGCGGAACTGACGTTGCATCAGTTACACTTTCTTCGTAAGTTGAATACAGAAGGCAGTCTGGTGGAAGCTAGTTTACTTTATATAACTTGTTAAATATGGATCTTTTTCTTACACAAATTCATTGCATCACTTCAGAAGGCCTTTATTAACCCCTGGAGCCGTGCGGACTCGTTGGTTCAGTTCAGTGCCATTATAAAGCTTGGATGTGTCAGGATATTTATTAATATAACTCCGATTGTGTTTGTTAGAAAAAAGAAAGTCATATACACCTAGGATGGCTTGAGGGCGAGTAAATCATCTGGTAATTTTCATTTTAAAGTGAACTAATCTTATAAGACTTCTTTGTAAATATCAAATGAGATAAATCACTTGTGTGCTATGGGTTTGCTGTTGAGTTTGATATAGTTTTTAACTACACCATTTTTGAAAAAATAGCCTGACAATCAGTGCTGAAATGCAACTCAAACTGTTAGGATCAGACTGAAATGATCAGGGAACTTGTTAAATACACACTTTAATTGCTCATTTCTACCATCGGGATTCTTCAGAAGGATGTGCAGTGCGAGAAACAGTTCCATGTTCCTACATTTTACTCTTATTGTTATCTATTCTGTTATCAGGAATAAAGCACTGTATGCAAAGAAAGGAACGTTGACGCTGAATGTCTCCAGTCACTGTACTACTGGCAGGTGTTCGTATTGAATTGTCATAATAACAGTCATGAACACCACTACTGTTAAGATGTCATTGTGGAATGACATGGATTGTCAGTTTTTAAGCCACTAACAACAAAGGCTGATAATGCAAATGATAATTTGCTGAATTGTTCATTTGTCTGACGTCAGAATTTTGTGGAAGTTCAAAAGAGTCATTTTTATGATTATATGATTCATTTGTTAAACTAGCAGAGTATTCAATACAATAGTAAAATCTTTTTATCTGAAAAACAAAAGAGTATTTGATGCTTCATATGACAACTTAAAAACATGTAGGCTACTGTTTCTGATCTTTATCCTTTGATATTCTTTCAAGCCACCAGCTGTCAAAGTTTTAGTGCATTCAAAGACTTCGAGTGGTAAACCACATCCACCCTCTGAATGAGTGAGATAACTAACCCATCATAAAGTCATGTGGGGTAGAGAGACAACCAGCTCTAATTCAAACTAAGACAGAAAGATAATCTCTTAATCTGGTGGACCTGCCTGCACTTGCGAAGTGCATATTAATATCAATCTATGTGCATTATTACTAATAATATTACAAGTTTTCTGCACATTGTGTACATGCATGCATGCATACATTCATCCATTACATGACATCAACACATAAAACCAACATTACAGGCTACTAAATGCTTATAAATGGCTGATATCTTGCGAAAAAGCAGCAGCAGTTATCGATCATGCACGCCTGTCCTGAACATTTCGAGTTAAATACAAGGTAAAAATGCAGTGGATGTCGGTACCTGTGCTGTGTATCGGAGAGGTGCAGAGGCGCGTCTCGTGCTGTAATGTGAACGCGGTGCGCTCGCGCTAGACTCGCAGAGATCTGACTGCTGGTTCCTCTGGTTGACCCAGTCTCAGCGCGCGCCTGACGTCACGGCGACTCTACAGCTCTGCGCCAATCAGATGAAAGAGATCGCTGAATCAGGTAATAGAGGCGGGGTTATGTCTGTCTGACTCGGTGTTCCCAGAATTTGATCTTATAGCAGGCATTATCTGATATCCTTATTCCTTAGAGCTCAGGGTGTACTGCTGATGGGGACATTTGTTTAAGTAAATCCCTCACGCTGTCCCTCGATCTCTCTGGTGATAATATGTTTATCTACATATAAAAATATGCAGGGTGTAATGCATTACTAATTAATTACTGTAATTTAATTACTTTTCAATTGAAAAAGTAAAGCAATGGATTACTTTTAAAAATTCTGTAATTTAGTTACTTATGAATTCATTTCATTAAAGGATTAGTTCACCCAAAAATGAAAAAAAAAAAAAGTCATTTATTACTCACCCTCATGTCGTTTTACACCTTTGTTCATCTTCGGAACACAAATTAAGATATTGTTGATGAAATCCGATGGCTCAGTGAGTCCTGCATTGAGAGCAAAACCATTCAAACTCTCAAGATCCATAAAGGTACTTAAAACATTTTTAAAGCAGTTCATGTGAGTTCAGTGGTTCCATCTTAAAGGAACACTCCACTTTTTTTGAAAATAGGCTCATTTTCCAACTCCCCTAGAGTTAAACAGTTGAGTTTTACCATTTTCGAATCCATTCAGCCGATCTCGGGGTC
Source organism: Chanodichthys erythropterus (assembly GCF_024489055.1). Classification (NCBI taxonomy): domain Eukaryota; kingdom Metazoa; phylum Chordata; class Actinopteri; order Cypriniformes; family Xenocyprididae; genus Chanodichthys; species Chanodichthys erythropterus. The sequence goes on from NC_090226.1 coordinate 30,885,102, forward strand.
TGGCGGTACCACTTTTAGCATAGCTTAGCATAGCTCATTGAATCTGATTAGACCATTAGCATCTCCCTCAAAAATGACCAAACTGTTTTGATATTTTTCCTATTTAAAATTTGACTCTTCGGTAGTTACATCGTGTACTAAGACCGATGGAAAATGAAAAGCTGCGATTTTTTAGGCCGATATGGCTAGGAACTATACTATATTCTCATTCTGGCGTAATAATCAAGGAACTTTATTCCTTGTAATATCGTAATATTGTATAATAGCGTAATATCATCGCGCCTGCTGCGCCCATGGTACGGCAGCAAAGTTCCTTGATTATTACGCCTGAATGAGAGTATAGTTCCTAGCCATATCAGCCTAGAAAATCACAACTTTTCATTTTCTGTCGGTCTTAGTACACGATTTAACTACAGAAGAGTCAAGTTTTAAATAGGACAAATATTGCAACTCTTTGGTCATTTTTGAGCAAGATGCTAACGGTCTAATCAGATTCAATGAACTATGCTAAGCTATGCTAAAAGTGGTACCGCCAGAACCGGAGATCAGCTGAATGGATTCGAAAACGGTAAAACTCAACTGTTTAACTCTAGGGGAGTTGGAAAATGAGCTTATTTAAAAAAAAACTGGAGTGTTCATTTAATATTATAAAGCAACAAGAATACTTTTTTTGTGGCAAAAAACAAACTAAAGACTTTTCAACAATATAGTGATGGGCCGATTTCAAAACACTGCTTCGGAGCATTACAAATCGAATCAGTGAATCGGAGCGCCAAAGTCACTTGATTTCAGCAGTTTAGCCGTTTGATAGGAGATCCGAATCACTGATTCAAAACAAAACATTTATAAAGTTCAGAAGCTTCATGAAGCAGTGTTTTGAAATCTGCCCATACCTATAGATATTGTTGAAAAGTAGTTTTTTTTTTTTTTTTTTTTTGGAGCAGAAAAAGTATGCTTGTCCCTTTATAATATTAAGATAGAACCACTGAACTCACATGAACTGCTTTAAAAATGTTTTTAGTACCTTTATGGATCTTGAGAGTTTGAATGGCTTTGCTCTCAATGCAGGCCTCACTGAGCCATCGGATTTCATCAAAAATATCTTAATTTGTGTTCCGAAGATGAACGAAGGTGTAACGACGGTGAGTAATAAATGACATTATTTTCATTTTTGGGTTATCTAACCCTTTAAAAACTATATTTACTATAGAACAAAACAATAGTGGATTTAAAATTAAAATTTTACGTCTTATGTAAAAATGTATGTTTTCATGTAACTTTCTCCCTTTAAATACTTTGGTCAAGAATAAAAATTTATGAAGTTTATATTAGCCTATTTATTTGAAAGAATTAAAAGAGCAGTTTTATGTCTATCCTTGTATTGTTTAACTGGTCAAGGTTGATATGAGATTTTTAATAAGTAATAATTAAGCAATGCAATCATTTTTATAGAGATTAATTAGTACAGTGATGAAGATGTAATTGATAGCTAGAAATCAATTACTTTTTTTAGAGTAGCCTAACATACTAGAATGTAAAAATCTGTGACTTCACAATGACACAGTTTTAAAATTCATTTAATGTTAAAACTGTTCAACCATGGCAAATGGTTTTACATGTCTTCTTCTGATTAAAAACATTACGCCACCTACTGGTAAAAATAAACTAACGTATCCTCCATATAACTTCTAACCTTCATATGTGCATTATGTGGTAGAAAAAAATAAGTATAGTATGAAATGTAATATGCAGATAATTCTTATTTTAAATATTAGTGTACATGTTAAGGATTATGAAATCAAACTTTTATTGTCAACATAATTATCTTCTTATGAAACTCATCCCGTTATTCTCATTTGCCATGTGTCGCTGAGCCTATAGAGGGCGCTGTGCACAAACTGAACACACATTCAACCGGAGCGTGTAGCGTTAATGCGGCCAGTTGCCTGGTGACGCCGAAGCTGTGCCTGTCTGTTTCCTGCGCCCTGTGTCACCCAAAACAAGTTTCAAACAGACAAATCACCGTCGATGCTTTGAGATTAACTCGCTTACTTGTATTTTAACTCCCGCGGAGGGGCTTAAGATCACTCGCTATGTGATACAGACAGCATCTCTGGAAGGAGGATCATGGACAGTTACTTATTCGTTCGAGTTGTGGGGAAGGGGAGCTATGGGGAGGTGAACCTGGTCAGACACAAATCAGACCGTAAACAGGTAGAGTGATGCATGCTGCTGAGTTTGTGCAGACCGCTGCTAATCAGTAACACACTGGTTTATATATTTAACTGCTACACTGAACTAATGCCTTAGTTAATAACAGATTTTGTTGTTGTTTTGCACTCTGATGGGTACACGTTACTGCTGAGAGTTAGCTTATTCCATCAAAATGTGGAATTATTGAATTTGCATATTTTAGGAAAAGCTTAGGTATTTGTAATTATTGTATGATGCATTTAATATTGCTTGTACGTTACACTTATATATAATAACTTATTTTAAGAGGCAAATTATGAGCCTATAGTATTGCTCATACAGAGTGATCATGTCAAAGGTGAATATGTATGATCTGTTAAGCATACAGTTGTGCTGAAAAGTTTACATACTCTTTTCAGATTCTGCAAAATGTTAATTTTTTAAAGAAAATAAGAGGAATCATGCAAAATGTGTTCTTTTTTATTTAGCACTGTCCTGAATAAGATATTTTGCATAAAATATGTTTACATATAATCAAAAAATAGCTGTTTTTATCTTTTGTGATTGTTCTTTATGAGTCTCTTGTTTGTCCCGAGCAGTTAAACTGAGCTCTGTTCTTCAGAAAAATCCTCCAGGTCCTGCTGATTCTTCAGTTTTCCAGCATCTTTTGCATATTTGAACCCTTTCCAGCAGTGACTGAATGATTTTGAGATTCATCTTTTCACACTGAGGACAACTGAGGGACTCAAACACAACTATTAAAAAAGGTTCAAACATTCACTGATGCTCCAGAAGGAAACATGATGCATTAAGACAAATTTGGACATCTTCATCTTGTTCAAATGTTTTCACCCCCAGACTCTTAACGCATCGTGTTGCATCAGTGAATGTTTGAACCTTTTTGGAGATGCTGGAAAACTGAAGAATTTGCAGGACCTGGAGGATTTTTCTGAAGAACAGAGCTCAGTTTAACTGTTCAGGACAAACAAGGGACTCCTGAAGAACCATCACAAAACATAAAAACAGTCGTAGATCAGTATTAAGAATCAAGGGTATGTACATTTTTGAATGGGTCATTTTTATAAATTCAGCTATTTTTTGGCTATGTAAACATCTTTTATGCAAAATATCTTACTCAGTAGTTGACATTCTGGAGTGTAAAATGCTCTAAAATTAATTGAAACTATTTGAACAGCTTTTTTTTCTTTTAAATTAAGTTAGAAACTGAATTCTGTTTAATTATTCATGCTGTTTTTATGATCATTTATTTATTTTACTTTTTTTCATTTGTCAAGCAGGTCCATTTAAAGTCAGCATGAAACAAAAGTTGCAATATTATTTTGTTCCAAGTGACGTATTTCCAAGTGAAATGGCTTCTTGAACAAGAAAAAAAATGTAGGGTGGGGTTTGAGTTTGTCCAACGGGAATTGATTGGGTGGTTGTGGTTTGCTATTGGTGGATCTCATGTGAATGACAGGTTGTCGCTGTAAGAGGGAGGGGAAGTTATTTTGATTAAAGTTTACGAGGGAACATTAATTAATATATACACTCACCTAAAGGATTATTAGGAACACCATAGTAATACTGTGTTTGACCCCTTTCACCTTCAGAACTGCCTTAATTCTACGTGGCATTGATTCAGCAATGTGCTGAAAGCATTCTTTAGAAATGTTGGCCCATATTGATAGGATAGAATCTTGCAGTTGATGGAGATTTGTGGGATGCACATCCAGGGCACAAAGCTCCCGTTCCACCACATCCCAAAGATGCTCTATTGGGTTGAGATCTGGTGACTGTGGGGGCCATTTTAGTACAGTGAACTCATTGTCATGTTCAAGAAACCAATTTGAAATGATTCAAGCTTTGTGACATGGTGCATTATCCTGCTGGAAGTAGCCATCAGAGGATGATCATAAAGGGATGGACATGGTCAGAAACAATGCTCAGGTAGGCCGTGGCATTTAAACGATGCCCAATCGGCACTAAGGGGCCTAAAGTGTGCCAAGAAAACATCCCCCACACCATTACACCACCACCAGTAGCCTGCACAGTGGTAACAAGGCATGATGGATCCATGTTCTCATTCTGTTTACGCCAAATTCTGACTCTACCATCTGAATGTCTCAACAGAAATCGAGACTCATCAGACCAGGCAACATTTTTCCAGTCTTCAACTGTCCAATTTTGGTGAGCTCGTGCAAATTGTAGCCTCTTTTTCCTATTTGTAGTGGAGATGAGTGGTATCCGGTGGGGTCTTCTGCTGTTGTAGCCCATCCGCCTCAAGGTTGTGCGTGTTGTGGCTTCACAAATGCTTTGCTGCATACCTCGGTTGTAACAAGTGGTTATTTCAGTCAAAGTTGGTCTTCTATCAGCTTGAATCAGTCGGCCCATTCTCCTCTGACCTCTAACATCAACAAGGCATTTTTGCCCACAGGACTGCCGCATACTGGATGTTTTTCCCTTTTCACACCATTCTTTGTAAACCCTAGAAATGGTTGTGCGAGAAAATCCCAGTAACTGAGCAGATTGTGAAATACTCAGACCGGCCCGTCTGGCACAAACAACCATGCCACGCTCAAAATTGCTTAAATCACCCTTCTTTCCCATTCTGACATTCAGTTTGGAGTTCGGGAGATTGTCTTGACCAGGACCACACCCCTAAATGCATTGAAGCAACTGCCATGTGATTGGTTGATTAGATAATTGCATTAATGAGACATTGAACAGGTGTTCCTAATAATCCTTTAGGCGAGTGTATATATTCTTCATGAATAAATAATTTATAATAAGTACTGAAATATTCCATAAACAATAAGAATTGTCCATTTTGATTTCATGGTGATTTTAAAAATACTGAAAAATATATTAAAATTGTGGAAAATCTTAAAAGAAATAGTTACCTGCACTTAAAACATACACTTTTATTTATAAATTTTTCTACATTTTAAACTTGATATTGAACAAAATAAAAATAATGGAAATTTTTTGGCAGTATGTGATCAAGAAGCTGAACCTGAGAACATCCTCCAGACGTGAACGACGAGCCGCGGAGCAGGAAGCGCAGCTCCTCTCTCGGCTCAAGCATCCCAACATTGTCACATACCGGGAATCATGGGAAGGTGAGGACTGTCAGCTGTACATCGTGATGGGTTTCTGTGAAGGAGGAGATCTGTACCACAGACTCAAACAGCAGAAGGGAGAACTGCTGCCCGAGAGACAGGTGGTGGAGTGGTTTGTTCAAATAGCCATGGCCCTTCAGGTTAGTCAATATCCATCAGTCCGTCCATTTGCCCTTTCCGAGTTTTCAGTTGAATAATAAAGCTGTTGCTTTTTTCTTGATCTGTAGTATTTACATGAGAAGCACATTCTGCATCGTGATCTGAAAACGCAGAATATTTTCTTGACCAAAACCAATATAATCAAAGTGGGTGATCTGGGCATCGCACGGGTCTTGGAGAATCAGAACGATATGGCCAGCACTCTGATCGGCACACCTTACTACATGAGTCCAGAACTGTTCTCCAACAAACCGTACAACTACAAGGTACTGCATGGACACAACTCACAATGACAGTTAGTTCAGCACTGGATTCAGTCTATGTCAAATTTTGCTAAATAGTTGAAGGTCACAAAACCTGTCAACATGTCCTAAAGTCAAAAGAAGAAAAAATTTAGCACATAGTGACAATTAAGCAAGAAATTTAAAATACTTACTATTGATCAAAAGTTACAGTAAAGACTTTTACATGGTTAAAAAAAAAAAAATGAAAAGATGTGTGTGTGTGTGTGTGTATATATATATATATATATATATATATAAATACACACACACATCTTTTCATTGTAGAATCCTGAAAAAAAGTATCACGATTTCCACAAAACAAAAAGAAAAGAAAAAAAAAAACAGTACAACTGTTTTAAACATTGATAGGTATAAGAAATGTTTCTTGAGCACTTAATCAGCATATTAGAATAATTTCTGAAGGATCATGTGGCAAAAATTCAACTTTGATCAGAGGAATAAATTATATAGAAATAGAAAACAGAACATATTTTAAAATTGTAATAATACTTCACAATATTACAGTTTTCACTGTATTTTTGATCAAATAAATGCTGCCTTGGTGAGCATAAGAAACTTTTTTTTGTTAAAAGCATTAAAAAACCTAACTGACCCCACATTTTTGAACTTATGTGCTATGTTTTTATATAAAATATTATTTGAAATGTAACAGGCTACATAATGTTAGTATTGTTATTCTGCCTTAACATTGTAAAATATATTTGTTTAAAGTAATAACAATTTAATGATGAATAATTGGAATGAAAAAAAAAAAGAAAGTAAACTATCAAACATAAAATGATTTCTTAAATTTTAAGACAGAAATCTAAATAGTCCTAAAGTAGACTTCTTTTTTTAATTTCCCCCTTTTAATTTTGGAGTTTTTTCACCAAATGATGTTTAAGATCATTATTCATGTTTGTTCATTCACTCATGTTTGTGTGTTTGCAGTCGGACATATGGGCTCTGGGATGTTGCGTGTATGAGATGGCAACTCTAAAACATGCCTTCAACGCAAAAGACATGAACTCTCTTGTCTATCGGATCGTAGAAGGGAAGGTAGAAGATTATATTCATCATCTGTTTCACTGTTGAACTGTAAATATTTGCATTCATTAGCTCTAAAGAGCTGTCCATTCATACCAGTACTCATTTCATCCTTCCTCATATTATATTAACAGTATTATTAATTATTATTATTTAATATTCAGCTGCCCCAGATGCCGAGTAAGTACGACCCCCAGCTGGGAGAACTGATAAAGCGGATGCTGTGTAAGAAACCAGAGGACAGGCCAGACGTCAAACACATCCTCCGACAGCCGTACATCAAACATCAGATCTCCATGTTCCTGGAGGCCACAAAAGAGTATGTGCACTCATTCCTACCTTTCCAATAAAATAAAAAAAAAAAAAACTGATAACTGAGGATTCCCCTTAAGTCCCCTTGTTTTGTACACTTATCCTGTAGCAGTTCACTCTTTGTCCTTTATTATGTTTCAGATATGTTTACAACATCAGAGTATATCGATATAAACAATATTGTCCCATTTACACTGTATTCATTTACCACACATGTACAAAATTTTTCAGTCCGTGTCTTTCGGGTCGGTACGCCATGTGTACCAAAGGAATACAGTGTTATTTTAATCGCTGCATGTGCGGAACGTAATTATAAGTGTACCGTTAAACCCCTAGTTTAAATGATCTGTCCTGTTACTGATCTACCAGGAAAACTGCCAAATCACGGAAAAATGCAGTGAACAGCAAATCGAGTGCCGGATCAGATGGCTCAACCAAACCAAATCATGAAGTTCAGCCACAGTGTTTTAACTCTGAGTCAAAGACCAGAAGAAAAAAGGTAGGATTGAAATGGGAATGCTAGAAAATCAGCTGCCAAGTTGCTGATTTTATGCCCATGTGTGTGGACATGATCTCAGTTCATCTGTTTTGTTTTCCACATTTCATAGGTTGAAGAAAATCACTTGAACAGACAAAAACTCTGCAATGGTGATGTGGAAAATGTGGTTCCTAACCCACAATTGCCCCCCAAATCTCCTAGTCGGGACATTCTTAACTCAACAGGACAATCTATAGCCACTATTAGCAATATAGACATTGAAATCCAATCCCAGAAACAAAGAAAAGCCAAACCGCCACAGCCAAAACCCAGCAGCCTTCACAACCACAAGCCGCCATCTGTGAGCAAGAAGAGAGAGAAAGATGAGAAAGAAGATCCCAGTCCTCCTCAGACACACCCTCTGAAACAAGAGTTTGGTGTCAGCAGGACGGAGGATAAGATGTCAGCAAATGGACTGATATCAGAAAGCTCAAACGCACCCAAACCTGCGGATCGAACCAATAATAAGGCTCTTGATGCGAGTATGGATCTTAAAGATGACACTATGAAGCTCCTGCAGGAGGCAGGGGTGGAGGACATCCCGTATGACCCCACTGAACAACATCACAATGCTGAGAGAAAGTTGCAGAGCCAAAGAACTTCAGCTGCTGTTGATGATAATCACAGCAATGCTTGTGTCCTGAAGGATGTTCCTACTGGAAGTTCAACTGAGGAGAGTGAGGTACGTTACTGTGATGGAGCCAGTCAAAGCTTCTGATAGGTTTAAACCATAACTCTCTTAAAGTCCCTGTTGCATTGATGGATTTGAATATGTTTTATGATCTGCGCTAACAAGAAAGATTTACAATGAGAAAGATTCATAAGTTGACCAAAAAATGAAAATTCTGTCATCATTCACCGACACTCGTGTCGTTCCAAACCTGTATGACTTTCTTTCTTGTGTGGAACGTAAAAGGAGATATTTTGAGAAATTTCTCATTGTTTTTTGTCCATACAATGGAAGTTTGGTTACTAACATTCTTTGAAATGTCATCTTTTGTGCTCCACATAAGAAAGAAAATCATACAGGTTTGGAACAACATCAGACTGAGTAAAAGATGAAAGAATTTTTAGTTTTCAAGAACTATTTATTTAATGTTTATTTATTTGATTGATTGATTGATTGATTGATTGATTGATTGATTGATTGATTGATTGATTCTAAAGACAATGTATTTTTTTTGTCTTTTACATTGCAGGGAAGTTTAGACTCCACAGAAAAACTACTCAAGCCTGTGCCTGTAATTATAATGGTAAAACGCCATTCTGTTCTTTTTCTTTCTTTCTTTCTTTCTTTCTTTCTTTCTTTCTTTCTTTCTTTCTTTCTTTCTTTCTTTCTTTCTTTCTTTCTTTCTTTCTTTCTTTCTTTCTTTAAAAAAAATTATTTAAATGTATTAATACAAAATTATATTGTAAAATGTATACTTTAAATAAATGTATATTGTTATATAATTATGTTTATATTATTATTAATAATAATACAGATATTTACTTAATCCTTTAAAAACTAATAGTAAAACTCAGGTGTTTTTATTGCTTTTGTTTTTCAGATTGGTGATTCAAATACAATTACTTTTTGTGCAAATCATTAATTAATTAATTATTGTTGTTGCTAAATATTAAAAACATTTTGATATTGTTATTATAAATATTTATTTAATCCTTTAAATAATATTTAAATATTACTTGTAATGACATTTAGGAGCCATGCAATTCAGAGTCCACAGCACTCTCAGATCAAAGCAGACCAGTTCTTCTTCCTTCTTCCTCTTCCTCCGAACCATCCATGTCACGTCAGTGCAGGCAGAGGAAGAAGGACAAGTCTCTAGATGACCAGAACAGTCATCAAGTGAGTAGTTTGGGCATTGTAAATCTTGTATTATTACAACTTAATGATTAATTAATATCAAAGAATTAACACAAGCCAGAATTAATTCACACACTCCTCATATTATTACTGTCGTCTGTCGCTGATCTTACTCACTAAACGTTTGTATGTTTAGGTCAAAGCAGTGCCCAGACCTCTGCCGCCTCTTCCTGAAGATGTGCTATCAATAAACAGTGCACAGAAAGGCCAGAGTAACTCAGAGACGAACAGACCTTCCAATCTCTCGTCCAAGAACGCTCCAGAACAGCAGGTGAAACATTGAGACTGTATAGACTGTATCAAACTGCTGTATACAGTATATCCCTATAAAGAATGCATGTGCACGTGCAGTAATCTGATATTTCCCATGGCATCATGTTTCTTTTAAACAGTTTGTTTGAAGCTTTGTGTCAGTAAAGTTTCATCTGTGGGTTTGTTGTTAATAGAAATCACTGTACTTACAGAATCGCCCACTGTCTGCCAGGGAAAGGAGAAGACTGAAGCAATTACAGGAGAACTCTAGACAACAAGGTTTGTGAATATATTTGAATGTCATTAATTTGCCTTTAAAATGTTGTGAATGGAATAGAATGTGTGAATGGAAAGTGGAAATGTTAATGCAAAAAATAAACCAAAACAGGATCTGAATACTCTTTTTGGGTCAGGAACTAGGGCTGGGATAATAAATCAATGCATCGCGATTCATGGATCGATACTGAGATTTTCTAAATGCAACACGATTTTCTCTCGAATGGATTCTGAGCTTAGTTTTTAACAGCAGATGGCGCTCTAGGTGAGTTTTTAACCTTGCATAAAGAAAAGTGCTGAAGAGTGCTCATGCGTTCATCTGAGTCTGAGAATGTACTTGCACCTCAGAATGCTTTTATGATGTGAGATTAATGTAAACATCCCACTGCAAACACCCTTGTAATTCACTTTGACCTTTTTGAACTTTATGAATGATTATTTTATACAATGTTCAAGTGATGTGTCGTGTGTAAAGAATTGTAAGCAAGCAGAGTACGGCTCTTTCTAAATCTGCTGTTGAAAACCAAGCTCAGAATCGATTTGAGAGAGAATCATGATGGGCTCGGACAATCTCAAAAAAATCCCAGAATCATTTCTCGATTCACGATGCATCGTTTTCTTGTCCCAGCCCTAACAGGAACAATGACTATGTTCACATTTTCAGACAATGGTCCATAATTCTGTTTAAGGCTTTAAATGCTTTATAGCTTTAGGGTTATTATTGTTGACTAAAATTATTTAAAAAAAAATTTAAACAAAGCTGAAATTTTTTGGGTTACACATTACAAGTAACTTGAGTTACATAATCAGATTACTTTTTCAAGTAACTAGTAAAGTAACTCATTTTTTTTTTTTTCAATTTACAGAAAAATATCTATTTTACATTTTCAAATAAGTAACGCATGTTACTTTTTCACATTTATTGACTGACAGCTCTACTGTCCCCATGTTCAGAGAAATAAAGTGCAGAGGTGTTGTGTGCGCTGTGTGAGCATGATAGTTATTGTAGTTCTAGACTGAATGTGAACATGCATTTACTCATCTCACTTGCACAAAAACATTCAGTAATCCTCAAAATGAATAAAAACTGTGAAATGCAATCTCAGAATTTTATACAAATCTGTAATAATTAAAGGGTTTGTTCACCCAAAAATGAAAATTCTGTCATTTATTATTTACCCTCATGCCATTCCACACCCGTAAAACCTTTGTTAATCTTCAGAACACAAATTAAGATATTTTTGTTGAAATCCGATGGCTCCGTGAGGCCTCCATAGGGAACAATGACATTTCCTCTCTCAGGATCCATAAAGGTACTAAAAACATATTTAAATAAGTTCATGTGAGTACAGTGGTTCAATATTAATATTATAAAGCGACAAGAATATTCTTGGAGCGCCAAAAAAACCAAAATAACGACTTATATAGTGATGGCCGATTTCAAAACACTGCTTCATGAAGCTTTGGAGCACAAATGAATCAGTGTATCGAATCATGATTCAGATCGCGTGTCAAATTGCCAACGGCTGAAGTCACATGACTTTGGCACTCTGAACAGCAGATTCAACACACTGATTCATTTATGCTCCAAATCTTCATGAAGCAGTGTTTTGAAATCGGCCATCACTAAATAAGTCGTTATTTTGGGGTTTTTTGGCGCTCCAAAAATATTCTCGATGCTTTATAATATTAATATTGAACCACTTAACTCACATGAACTGATTTAAATATGTTTTTAGTACCTTTATGGATCTTGAGAGAGGAAATGTCATTGCTCCCTATGGAGGCATGAGGGTAAGTAATAAATGACAAAATTTTCATTTTTGGATGAACTAACCCTTTAACTATATTAAATGACACAAATATACTTTATGTATTTAATCTCACTTTATTAACCAGTGTCTTTGCTGCTGACCTACAATGATCTAATTCAACCATACAAGCAAAAATTACTCTAGATTAGATTCAGAAATAAGAGTGTTGAACCTCCTCCTCCTGTATTCTATTCTTCTTTAATCTAGAATGGCACAGCTGAAAGAGCTGCGACCTCTACTGTATGCATTTATATATGCATTTCAGTTTTGGTGTGAAAGGTAATGTAACGCAAAAGTAATGTAACATTACTTTTCATCAAAAGTAACTAAGTAAAGCAGTTACTTTTTTAGGGAGTAACACAATATTGTAATGCATTTCTTTTAAAAGTAACTTTCCCCAACACTGGTTAAATGTTGAAGCACTAATATACTAACTGGAAATGAAGCTAAAACTGAAATATAAATAAATTTAACCTAAATAGTAATATAAAAAATAATAAAATGACAAAGGCACACAAATTACTAAAATGAAAATATAAAATATAAAAGCTCATTCAAATTAATATTAAAACTATTAGTATATAAATACTAAAATAACACTGCACCGCTATTTGAATATAGACATGACCATGTTCTGACTACTATCAGAATATTATTTTATATATAAACACAATCAATATGTATGCTAGATTCTTTTTCAGTTTAGGACAGTTTAGGACCCTTGAAACCAGATATGTTGAATAAAGACCCGGAGTCAAAGTTTAAAATAATTAATAAATTGAAGAAAAATTTAATGAAGAATAGTTTGCAGTTTCATTAGCAGAAGCCAGCTTCAAGTCTCACAAGGAGTTCGTAGGCCGCTCTCCATACATTCACATTTCCATAACAATTATACTCTAACAGAGTCAACTAACTACATCATTACTTCAGGTTGGATGATTCTGATTGGCTAAGAAAATTAGACAAGATTAGAAATTTTCCACACATGGACAGATAGTCAGAAGCATATCTCCATTTGTCAGGATGCTGACGAGGTGACCCTGGATTTAGGTACCGGATGTCCTTTTGGACTCATGACATGGCATCTGCTGGTCTCAAGCAGAGTGCCAGTTGTCCACCAGTACAAAGGACTTGCACAGAACACTTAGCGCACATACACAGATACACATAATCACAGCTTCTCCAAGGCTTAGGTTGATCTGAGCTCTGCTCTGAGCAGGAAACTTTCCCCAAAACATACTGATAACATGTTCTTTTCTCTCAGGGAGAGATACAGAGGAAAATAGATGGTTTAACATACATTGAAGAAGTCATTCAAATCATTTAACAGAAAGATATATGTTGATTAATAACTTAAAAGATATATATTGAAGCAGCAGTGGATTCCAGAATCCATCCCTTCAGTTCACTGTTTAGTCCATTTTAAAGGGGGTCTGACTTTCATTCTGTTTAAAGAGGCCTTGAGAGCGATAACACCCTTAAGAACAGTTTTGGCGGATCAAAGAGAGACGTTTCTGCATGTGTCCATTAGAATGCATGAGGGGCTGTAGAGCCGCCCACTATGATCAAAGCCCACAGGTGCTGCATACATGAATTCAGATGAAAGGAGATTTTGTACAGTTTCACTGAATATGATTCCTTGGTTTCTTTTCTTTGAAGCAGTGTCCGCTGTCAAAAGGGCACCTTGTGATGTCCCCTCATTAGACAGTAAGGAGACAGACCAGATAGACTGCCCAAGACCTGTCAGCACGACTTTTGAAACAAAAAAGGTACGTCTAATTCTTACTCGCTGACTCAGAACGGCATACACTTCATACTTGCAGTATTAGACTGTTTAGACAGAATCTGAGTTTTAGGCATAGTTCACCTAAAAATGAAAATCCTGTCATTTTTTTTTAGATTTTTTTTGTCCATACAATGGGCCCCAGAGTTTAGTTCTCAACATTCTTTCAATTATATTTTATATTATTATCTCAGACATTACATTTAAGAAACACATACAGGTTTGGAACCACATGAGGGTGAGTAAATGATGACAAAAGTATCCTTTTTGGGTGAACTGTCCCTTTAAATACACCATTAAATCAAACCAGTTTCATGCCTACTTGAAACAAATACTCTGACATCTTCTCAGTGTTATGTAACATCACCTTAGAATGCAAGATCTCAGCTTTTTGGTCAAAAGGGATCTTACCTGAACTGTTTTGGTTCTCTTTGTGTATTAGGAGAGGAAGTCCTCATGGAGACAGTCTGACGAAGACGAGTGTAGTTCCTCCACCAGCTCCACTGAGCGTTCAGAGGGGGACTACAGAGAACGGTAAGACCTCGCACTAATTTGCACACTAATGAGACATAACTGGCCATATATATGTATGTTAAAAAATTATGAATAATGTCAGAATTGGGTCATATTCTGATTAAGTATGCGTCACATGTAGCTGGCATATGTTCTTCGCATTGTTTACTGCCAAAAACAGTGACCAAAGGCCCAAATGTTTTTTTTTTTAACAGAAAGTGTGAGAACAATGAGATGCAAGACTTGGTTCAAATGATGACACAGACATTACACATGGATGCCAGAGATGCATCATTTGAGCCAGATGGGCTAAGATGCCACTCCACTCCACTGCCTGAGTTCAAACTAAACAGGAAGTATAGGGACACACTGATGCTTCATGGGAAATCCAGAGAGGGACAGGGAGATTTCCAAATCAGTGGCTTCCCATTAGGTAACTCGCCTGACAATGTTTTTTTTAGTAACATTCACCATCAATATAAATCTGCAAATTCCTTTACAACAGAAAATTGCAAATGATCAACATATTTAGAACAAATGTGAATTGAGTAATTCTGCATTTTAAATACACTAGTCTGGTGACAGAATCCGTCATTATATTCCTAATTGTCTGCATTTAGATGACAGCACGGGTCCAGCAAAGGTCAGGAGAGTGATCGAGCACTTGCGTACAGATGTGGTTAAAGGACTCGGCGTGAAGCTGTTGGACCGAGTCCTGGACATCATGCAGGAAGAGGATGAAGCTAAGAGAGAGGCAAGTCAGCTAAAATCCATGTGCTAGAGCAGACTGGTGACTCACTGTACACTAGAAATACATTACAATTAATAGGCCATTGATAATGATGTTTACAAACAAATCATGATTCATCGTTAACTTTTGTTGTTTTGTAAAATGTATGATACAATGCAGGAACAAGTAAAATCACACATACACAAATATGACATATTCTGGGGGGCCTTATAAATGTGTTAAAATTACATTTGATACATTTTAAATATATTTAATATTTATAAATGTGCATTACAGCTCAAGTTGCAAGGTTCCTCTGCATAAAAAGGCAGATTTGAGGTTAAAGGGTTAGTTCATCCAAAAATGAAAATTGTCCTTAATTACTCACCTTCATGTCATTCAAGACCTTCGTTCATCTTCAGAACAAAAAATTTTTATGAAGCGACGAGAATACTTTGTGCACAAAAAAATAACTATATTCAACAATATCTTCTCTTCTGTGTCATTCTCCTACGCTATTTACTTTCAGCGCTTCTGTGTTTAAGTCAGAACGCCGGATCAGTATTGGCCGACGCTGTTCACGTGAGCAGCACGACGCATGCTGTGATGCTGACGCAGGAGCCGGCCAATAAAGACTCTGGACGTGGAACCTGGAAGCACTGAACGTAAACAGCATAGAAGAATGACACAGAAGAGAAGATATTGTTAAATATAGTTATTTTTGTTTAATTTTTGCACACAAAAAGTATTCTTGTTACTTCATAACATTAAGGTTGAACTACTGCAGTCACATTGACTGTTTTGTCAGACAGCTCTCGGATGTCATCAAAAATACACTATATTGCCAAAAGTTTTGGGACGCCTGCCTTTACGTGAACATAAACTTTAATGACATCCCATTCTTAATCCGTAGGGTTTAATATGGAGTTGGCCCACCCTTTGCAGCTATAACAGCCTCAACTCTTCTGGGAAGGCTTTCCACAAGGTTTAGGAGTGTGTTTATGGGAATTTTTGACCATTCTTCTAGAAGTGTATTTGTGAGTTCAGGCACTGATGTTGGATGAGAAGGTCTGGCTCTCAGTCTACGCTCTAATTCATCCCAAAGGTGTTCTGTCGGGTTGAGGTCAGGCGCAATCAAGTTCCTCCACACCAAACTCGCTCATCCATGTCTTTATGGACCTTTCTTTGTGCACTGGTGTGCAGTCATGTTGGAACAGGAAGGGGCCATCCCCAAACTGTTCCCACAAAGTTGGGAGCATGAAATTGTCCAAAATGTCTTGGTATGCTGAAGCATTAAGAGTTCCTTTCACTGGAACTAAGGGTTCAAGCCCAACCCCTGAAAAACAACCCCACACCATAACCCCCCCTTCACCAAACTTTACACTTGGCACAATGCAGTCAGGCAAGTACCGTTTTCCTGACAACCACCAAACCCAGACTCGTCCATCAGATTGCCAGACAGAGAAGCGTGATTCGTCACTCCAGAGATCACTTCTCCTCTGCTCTAGAGTCCAGTGGCGACGTGCTTTACACCAATGCATCTGACGCTTTGCATTGCACTTGATGTAAGGCTTGTATGCAGCTGCTCGGCCATGGAAACCCATTCCATGAAGCTCTCTACACACTGTTCTTGAGCTAATCTGAAGGCCACACGAAGTTTTGAGGTCTGTATCTATTGACTCTGCAGAAAGTTGGCAACTTCTGCGTACTGTGAGCCTCAGCATGCGCTGACCCCGCTCTGTGATTTTACGTGGCCTACCACTTCATGGCTGAGTTGCTGTTGTTCCCAATTGCTTCCACTTTGTTATGATACCACTAACAGTTGACCGTGGAATATTTAGTAGTGAGGAAATTTCACAAATGGACTTATTGCACAGGTGGCAACCTATCACGGTACCACGCTTGACTTCACTGAACTCCTGAGAGCGAACCATTCTTTCACAAATGTTTGTAGAAGCAGTCTGCATGCTTAGGTGCTTGATTTTATACACCTGTGGCCATAGAAGTGATTGGAACACCTGAAATCGGTTATTTGGAGGGGTGTCCCAATACTTTTGGCAATATACCCTGCATTCTATTCGGAAGGGCTCATCCCTATGCCCTAATCCCTTCAAAGGGTTTACCCTCCGGAGTGAGAGCTTCGAAGGGATGAAGGGTGTAGGAATCAAAAAAACTATTTTTTTGAAACGCACTTCAGATTCATTTTAACGAGACAATCAAAGAGGCGCTTTTGTCTTTTTCCCCCTGGTTTACCTCTTTGTATTAATACGCATTCATTTACTGTAGTAACATTATAAGCTACTGCCAGTGTTTTACTTTAAATATAATGTATATTGTGTCTATGTATTTAAACTTTTGAATGGACTGATAAAGGGAGCTGTAAAGAATTTTTGTTGAAGTACAATGTCATTTTGACCATAATAAAGTACCAAATCTAACTCGTATAAATATTGCAGTATAGAAGAATACTATACATGCATTCATAGGTAAACTCCTAACCTCCTGTACCCATTCTGTGACGTCAAACAACTTCCCTGTGCAAAGGATCATGGGGGCCCAAAGTGTCCATCAGTTGTACCCTTCGAAATCCTTCATTTCGAAGGGCCCTTTGAAGTGGTCAGTTTTGAGCACTTCGGTTTGGAACAACCCTTCAATATGGCGGCCATGATTGTTTTCACTCCGAAGTGCCCTTCGGAGGATGATATATCCCATTTGGAACGCACTGATAGTGTATCTTAATTTGTGTTCTGAAGATGAATGAAGGTGTGGAACAACATGAGGATGATTACTTAATGACATAAATTTAATTTTTGGGTGAACTAACCCTTTAAGAACAAAACTATGTGTGTATGCACAGGTTGTGAATTAGACAAATGTCTTCTGTGCATATAAATCTAAATAATCCATGCAATTATTAGTGCATGAGACCCATCGATTTTAGAGTAGCACTACAGTTACCTTTATTTTCCTGTTTATCTCTGTAAAGCTGCTTTGAAACAATCTATATTGTATAAAGGTGACTTGACTGAAGGAGATGTATTTAAATATACTGTGAAAACAAATGAATGAATGAAGCATTTTTAGAAAACAACATTCAAAAGATTTTTATTCTGTTTTTCTATCCAGCATTTACTGCAGGATCAAATGGGGGAGGAAAAATACAAGCAGTATGCAGTGAAAGTGCGACAGCTGAAGTTTTTTGAGGACGTTGCATTCAAAGATTGAGCCAGATGCCTTGTGAAACACTGTTATACCGTTACTGCTGGTAGGCAGTAGACTGATTTGTGCTCTTTACAGAAAAACAGGAAGCCTCCTATCAATCACTGTTACTTTTTTAATGCTTTTGTAAATGTATAGTGATAGTACTGAGTTTAACACTAGATATGCAATAAAGCTATGTTATTATGCACATTCAAATTTCACAAAAGCATTATTTTCTATTGGAAATGTGAACTTGTGCTATGTGGATAGCAAAATTGAATTAAATTGCAAGACGTTGAAAATAGTTCAATAGTTTTCCTATTTTCATGACTGTATATTTATATTATGTAAATCAATAAGAAATGATTTATAATAAATTACATTTTCAGGAATGCTGTGCTTTCTTTTGCATTAACAAACCAATACATCTCCACTCAAAAAAAAAAAAAGTTCCTCACAGATATACCAAAGAGTTCTTTATTAACATATATTTAATGTTCAAACGGACAAAAATGAATGGGTTTTTGTATAGATTTTGTTTCTACTGTATATCTATATGGCTTTGCTGTGCCAAATCCAAACTAAAATACTGCCGTGAATCACTTGTGCTTCTTCTTCTTCTGACTCGGATTCTCTTGAGGTTTCTCACGGTTTTCTCCAGGTGTCTCGGGCATGGCCGGCTGCCAGCTTAGGGGATTTTTTCTGTACATCGGCCAGGGAGGCAGGGTGAGCTGAAGAATAGGACACAGCCAGAATCACACAAGAGGACTTTTGAAACTTTACATCAAGCAAACATAAGTCTTGCCACATACCAAACAGGATACTGTGAATCCAGCCAACATTATGTAAACCGTCCATCCAAACTGCTGAATAAATAAGCCATAGATGAAGCCGATCACCTGCAAGGTAAAAGACGTGAGGCAGAGGACAAATGATAATGTTGTGATGGCTGTGAAGGTGCTGTCCATCTTACTTACCGCTGATACCAGAATGATTCCTTGGAAAATTTGCTCAGCAAGTTTCTGTCCTTTATAGTCCTGCAAATAATCAGTGTAAATATATATAATGTGTTTATGTGATGCATTATACACAAGCAAGCCATCAGGAATGTTTTTCAATTTTGTATTAGATCACCATGCATAAGATACACACTTCCTCTTGGAATAGGTTTTGCAGTACAAACTAATATAGTGTATATTATAAATATTACAAAGGTAAAATGTAAGGTATCTGGCTTAACACCCAATATATGTAATGCATTACGTCATTAATATAGGAATCAATATTGTATGTCTATAGCAAGTAATATTTTTTATATAAATGTTACATCCACAATTAATCTCGATTACTTGACTCCCAAAGCTGTTGCGTGCACACTAGATTAAAACACTTAATGGGTAGCTTTCGTTCTTATACCTTCTTATACCAGCACTATCTAGGTGTTATTGTTACGATTCCTGCAGCAAAACCAAAGTTTTATTTTATATAATTAATATTTACAAAACCACCGCTAACCCGTTAGCTGCTAACATATGTCAGTGTTTTAGAACAGCTCTAAAAACCACACAATATAAACGCATGCATGCAGATAAATAGCAATTATTACATGAAGGCTTACCATATGTGTCGGAATGGATTTAAACATTGAAAGCATTTTGAAATAAGCTGCAAGACAATTTTATTCAGATGAGAGTGATGTTTCCTGTTTGAAAGTGTGTACGTAGAGATTCGCAGGACCCCTCAAAAAGCATCGACCGGCTAAAATGCTTCCGATCAGTGAAAAACACCTCTTGTGAGCTCTCAGTGCAAATGTGGCTTAAATAATAAGATACGATTTCAACGCTGTATCCGTGGGATTTTACATTTAAAATATATTTATGTTTTTAATCAGGCGTTATTCTAGACGCACACTTCAGACCATTTATGGTCATGGGCAGGTTTAAGTACGTCATCAGCCGCTGAAACCATCAGATCTGTAACTCATATTGAGAACGTAAGGATTTTGATTCATCTCAGAGATTCGAATCTTTTGTGTTATTTAAAGGGATAGTTCACCCAAAAATGAAAATTCTGTTATCATTTACTCACCCTCAAGATGTTCCAGATCTGTATAAATTTCTTTGTTCTGTTGAACAAAAAGTAAGAGATTTTGAAGAAAGTTTGTAACCAGGCCACTTTGGGGCACCATTGACTTCCATAGTAGGAAAAAAAACTACGATGGAAGTCAATGGTGCCCCAAAACTGTTTAAGTTTAACACATTCTTCAACATATCTTCCTTTGCGTTATACAAATTATACAAATTTTGAACAACTTGAGGGTGAGTAAATGATGATAGAATATTCATTTTTGGGTGAACTATCCCTTTAATTTTGTTCCGATTTGTTCTTTGATTCGATTGCATCGTTATTCCAGATGATGGCGACAAGCAAAGTTTTTTGTGTTTTCAGTGAATTAATCATTCATTCTTTAGATACAATGAGTCATGACCAAAACAAGTCTTTTTATCTTTTATTAAAGGGTTAGTTCACCCAAAAATGAAAATAATCATTTCAAAACACTGCTTCAGGAAGATTCGGAGCATTATGAATCTTTTGTGTCGAATCATGATTCAGATCTCGTGTCAAACCGCCAAACTGCTGAAATCACGTGTCTTTGGCACTCTGAACAGCAGATTCGATACGCTAATTCATAATGCTCCTAAGCTCCATGAAGCAGTGTTCTGAAATCGGCCATCACTATATAAGTTGTTATTTTATTTTTTTGGCACACCAAAAATATTCTCGTTGCTTTATAATATATTGAACCACTGAACTCACATGAACTGATTGAAATATGTTTTTAGTACATTAATGGATCTTGAGAGGAAATGTCATTGCTCCCTATGCAGGCCTCACTGAGCCATCAGATTTCATCAAGTATCTTGATTTGTGTTCTGAAGATGAACGGGTCTGGAAGGGCATGAGGGTGAGTAATTAACGACAGAATTTTCATTTTTGGGTGAACTAACCCTTTAATATTATAAAGCAAGAATAGTTTTTGTGCGCCAAAAAACCGCAACAAAATAACGACGTTTCAACAATATGTATATGAGCCAATTTCAAAACACTGCTTCAGAACTTTACGAATCGAATCAGTGAATCGGAGCGCCAAAGTCACGTGATTTCATCGGTTTTGCCGTTTGATAGGAGATCTGAATCACTAACGTAATTCAAAACCAAAGGTTTGTCTTGCAATTGGCCCATACACTATATTGTTGAAAATTCGTTATTTTGTTTTTTTGGCGCTCAAAAAGTATTAGCGCTTTATAATATTAAGACAGAACCACTGAACTCACATGAACTGATTCAAATATGTTTTTATTACCTTTATCTTGCGAGTTTGAATGGCTTTGCTCTCAATGCAGGCCTCACTGAGACATCGGATTTCATCAACAATATCTTAATTTGTGCTCTGAAGATGAACGAAGGTGTAGAAAGACATGAGGGAGTGTAATTAATGACATTATGTTCATTTTTGGCTGAACTAACCCTTTAAGATTTGCATTCAACCGCCTCACATGACTTGTATTAAGCGATAAAATATTCAATCAATTCATTCAGTTCAGTTGGTCCAGGAAAGAGAGTCTAGTTCAGTGATTTAGATTCCGTTTCAAGTGGCTTTAATGGCAAAAAGTATTAACGTTGCCAAAACATTATTAAAGATATACACATCTACACGAAATTAAGAAAAAGTTTGAGAAGGAAAGTAACCTCTCATTTCCGTTCCGAGTCTCATTCAGAGTCAAATCATCGACTCGTTCTGTGAACTGAAGGGGGCGTTGCTTGTTCGATAGGTCAAGCCAATGAAATGCTTCTTCACAGACCGCACTCGAATGCTATTGACTCTCGCTACAGTCAGTCTTCTTTGAAGCGTACGCGACTGATTTGTTCACTTAAAAGATTCGTTCAAAGCACCACTGACCTCGTGACTCGTGACTGTTGTGCTCGATCATGATACTATATAATCAGTGAAAGGGCTTTTCGGCTCTGGCGCGTTCACTGCAGGACTGAAGGGTAACTGGACTTGTTGATGTTGAGTTGGCGTTTTGGATGAAGAGCCGAGGAGAGTCCAGACGTTATAATAAACAAGGTTTGTACACACCTGCAATTTTCAAGGCTTTATGTTTGAACAGTTTTGGAGTTGCTTCTTTGCTAAAACTCATCTTGGGATTTTTTTACTTGTATGATTTAATTTTTAACCTGCTTTTGTTATATTCTACTTCAGCCTGCAGTTACATTTCTCTCTTTTACTTTTCTGTTCACTCATGTTAGTGTTTGTTTTGATTCAGGATTTAAACTCAAGAGCCATGACTGTACGCAGAGGTGAGTGTATTAAGCATTGCTTACTTCAAACGTTATATATTTTTACTTTAACATTTGCCATATATCCTCTCTTTTCCAGTGAATGTGGTTATTCTTGTGCTCCTTGTCATCGCCTTTTTAATTATTTTGCATCGAAATCTGCTCAATCTCAATGATTTCCTGAAGCAAGTGAATCCAGGTATGAAGATGCTGATGTTATTGAAGTTTAGAAGTACTTGGCACCCTGAAATGCAGCACCTCACTGGTTTTTCTTTGTGTTTGCAGACACAGTGCCTGGGATGGCCCTGCCCTTTGAGACTGACTTCCTGTCAGATCATAAGGTCATCAGAACAGGAGATGAGATCCCAGTGCTCATCACCGCTCCAGAGGAGAGGCTGGGAGCAGCTGTCACCGCCATGAACAGCATCTTCCGCAACAGCAAAGCTAATGTAGTATTCAACATAGTGACTCTAAATGAGTCTGTGGTCCATCTCAGGTACACCTTATTTTGCATTACAATGGTTTATTAAACCAGGGGTTTTCAAACTGGGCTCTGCAGCTAGGTGGTCCATGGAAAAACTTAAAGGATTAGTTCACTTTCAAATTAAAATTTCCTGGTAATTTACTCACCCCCATGTCATCCAAGATGTCCATGTCCTTCTCTCTTCAGTCGAAAAGAAATTAAGGTTTTTGATGAGAACATTCCAGGATTTTTCTCCATATAGTGGATTTCAATGGCCTACAAACGGTTGAAGGTCAAAATTAGTTTCATTGCAGCTTCAAAGCGTTCTACACGATCCCAAACGAGGAATAAGGGTCTTATCTACAGAAACCATCGCTCATTTTCTAAGAAAAATAAAAAATTATATACGTTTTAACCATAAATGCTCATCTTGAACTAGCTCTCTTCTTCTTCTCTATTAGAATTCCAGCAGTGTAGACACTGCTAAGAGTATTACTGCCCTCCACAGGTCAAAGTTTAAACAAATTTTTATATACTTGCACTAGTATATTGAATATGACAATTTAGTTCAAACTTTGACCTGTGGAGGGCAGTAATACACTTAGCAGTGTCTACACTGCTGGAATTCTAATCGAGAAGAAGAGAGCTAGTTCAAGATGAGCATTTATGGTTAAAACGTATATAATATTTAATTTTTCTTAGAAAATGAGTGATGGTTTCTCTAGATAAGACCTTGTAGAACACTTTGAAGCTGCAATGAAACTGTGATTTTGACCTTCAACCATTTGGAGGCAAGAAATCCTGGAATGTTTTCCTCAAAAACCTTAATTTCTTTTCAACTGAAGAAAGCAAGACATGAACATCTTGGATGACATGGGGGTGAGTAAATTATCAGGAAATTTTAATTTGAAAGTGAACTAATCCTTTAAATTAAATGAAGAAGAACCTGATTAACTTTTTTTTTTTTTTTTTTTTTTTATAAATAAATCTAACAGCATAGATTAATTCCATAGAGAGTAGAATAAAAAAGCAAAGTATTGTAATAGAAACTAAATATTTTCCAAATTATATTTATGCTTATTTATTTTTTCCACAGATTAAATTGTGCCTTTAGGCATGAAACTATATAGCTTCCTATAAAGTACTGATGAGAATAATCGTATTTGTGGTCTTTGGCATCTAAAAGATTGAAAACCTCTGCTATAGATTATCAATTAAAAAAAAATCAACATAAAAATGATTAAATAAATTGATGGGGGTCCACTGCATGAGACTGATCAATCTAAAGGATTGAACTATACTGTGTTTCATTACCTGTGATCATTGGTACACATGATTATTTCTCATTCCAGAACATGGTTGAGTAAGACTGACTTGAAACATAAAATTATCATTTTTGATCCGAAGATTCTGGCGGGGAAAATTTCTAATGATCCTCAGAAGGTGGATGCAGTGAAGCCGGTAATCAAGTGCAAGTGCTTCTGTTTGAATAGAAGTGTATGGTGTTCTGCAAGTGCCAGTTATGTATCATAACTGTGTATTTTATTTTTCAGTTGACTTTCGCCAGATTCTACATGCCAGTTTTCTTGCCGGATGCAGAGAAAGCAATTTACCTAGATGATGATGTAATTGTACAAGGTGAAGTGCATAGTTTTATAGTTTCTAAAGACCCCAGAATTCACATCTTGTCCACAGGGGCATATCCAAATATATGTCCAATTACAGCAGTCTAGAATTACAATCACCTGTTATCGCCTCAATATTTATAATAAATAAATTGAATTCGCAATTATGTAATAATTAGTAATTATGCTTGGAAGATAATCTGTAAGGCAACATTTTGCAAACTAAAACCCCTTGGCCCACAGTGTCCACAAGAATATTTGAAGTGCCCATAGGAGTGCCCATAGATTAAAATACATAACTGCAATAATTATAACTAAAATGTATTAAATATTTCTAAAAAATTGAAGGGGGAATTTAAAAAAAAAAAAAAAAAAACTAGATTTTTAGTTGTTTTAGTTGATTTTAAATCTGTCATTTTGAGGCTCCCTTGGAAGTTTGCTTGGAACTCCTTTAAGTGCACAAATACTGAATTGAGTTCTCTTTTGCATCGTCTGTTATAAGTGAACATAAACAGTTGGAAAAGAAATCGCAAGTATATCAGAATATTGAATCCATCGATTAAGTCTTAAAGGATTAGTTCACTTTAAAATGAAAATTACCCCATGATTTACTCACCCTCAAGCCATCCTAGGTGTATATTAATAAATATCCTGATGCTCCCAAGCTTTATATTTTGAAGCTCAATCCATCATAAACGTACTCCGCATGGCTCTGAGGGGTTAATAAAGACCTTCTGAAGCAAAGCGACGAGTTAAAGAAAAATATCCTTATTTAACACGTTATAAAGTAAAATAACTAGCTTACAGCCACATGGATTCTACTTGCGTCTAAAGCGTAACTTACGCAACATACTACTGGTTTTACGCTACGCCATGACATACTACGAAATGTCCTATGGCACTTAGGAATCAGTTTGGCTGGAAGCTAGTTATTTTACTTTATAACGTGTTAAATATGTTTTTTTTCTTCAGAAGGCCTTTATTAACCCCCAGAGCCATGTGGAGTACGTTTATGATGGATGGATGCACTTTCTTGCCATTATAAACCTTGCGAGCATCAGGGTGATTATTGATATAACTACGACTGTATTCGTCTGAAAGAAGAAAGTCATATAAACCTAGAATGGCTGAGTAAATTATGGGATAATTTTCATTTTAAAGTGAACTAATCCTTTAAAGTGACATCAGCCTAATAAACCAGCTGCTCTCTGTGTTATGTTAATCAGACAGCATTAGACAAAGAGAAAATAACTCGCTGCTCTTGGCTGAATAACTTTTATAAATATTTATCTATATTTAATTTTACAGTAAAGACTATGCAGTGTTAATGTACATTTTATTACTTGATTCAATTTATGTTGACGATCCGTTAATATTTTGTTCTGCAATGTAAATTACACACACCCCAAACGTCTTTATCTAGTTACTTATTAGAAACATATGTTTGTTTTTTAAAGTAAAAACAACTGCTTCAATATTCGTGTTTTCGATATGGGTGTGTAATTTGTTATAGAACAAAACGTCCAAGCAATGTCAAGCTATGTTTACCACAGACCTTTATTTTATAAATTGAAAAACCCCATTATAGAAACCCAATAGGAAAATCTTGAAGGAACCAGTGGTGAATTAATCATAAATTTTTTATTCAGTGAGTGGCATCCAGTTATATGGGAAATTAAAGTGGTTATTTTGTGTGTATATATATATATATATAAGTTCAAAATTGCTGCTGTAATTACTGAAAGAATGAAATGTAAAGTTCATTGTATTGTGGACTGCAGTGGTCTTTGCATTTCCCCTTTGGTTTTATACTGCACATTTTATTACATGTAATATGCCATCTGCATATTTTACACATTGAGAAAATCTGCATACTGTGCAAATATGGATATTATATTCTGCACAATTCGTATTGTATGGTACTGTGCAAATTCTGACTAAAATACAGTAGTAAGTACTAATTGTATTCTTTTCTGTGCTTCAGGGGACATTCGTGAGCTTTTTGACACCAGTCTTAAGTTTGGACATGCAGCAGCTTTCTCAGAGGACTGTGACTCCGCCTCCTCTAAAGGCATGGTCAGAGGAGCCGGAAATCAGGTATGATTATTCTGTCCTGATCTCACCTGCCTGGATTCCCCAATTCACACTGTTCTTAGAACATCATCAGAATATTTGAATAAACGTTTGCAGCATCTTTCATTATCCAAATATAGTCACATGGTTTTTAAATATATAAACCATTTATTTTCTTTGTGATTGTATATAGTCACTGTGGTATAAAATTATTCATACCCCAATTAAATAAAGGTTTTATTCCATACATTTAAATAGATTTGTTTTACCCGCTACAGAACAGCTATATTGGTTTTCTGGACTTCAAAAAAGAGGCGATCAAGAAGCTTGGAATGAGAGCAAACACTTGCTCGTTCAATCCTGGAGTCTTTGTGGCCAATTTAACTGAGTGGAAGCAGCAGAATATCACCAGCCAGCTTGAGTTCTGGATGGAGCACAATGCCAGGTTAGTTTCGTGTTTTATTACTTGTATTGTGTTTCTATGAAAACATTTTATGAATGAATGTAGTTAAGGACAGCTGTTGTGTTCCCAGTGTTTAATCTGTTAAAATCCTCTTTAGTCATGGTATAAGACATCTTGAGGCCTCTGAAGGTCCAGGGCTGTTAATGGTTTTGTGTGGTGGTTTTGCTCTAGAGAGGACCTTTACAGTAAGACTTTAGCAGACAGCATCACAACGCCACCTATGCTCATTGTATTCTACAAGCAGCACTCGAACATTGATCCCATGTGGCACGTCCGACATCTCGGTAAGGAAATCGTCGAGGCTCTGGTTCATAAATGTAAAGCAGCTTTTTGAATCTCGAAGTGACCAATAATTTATTTTCATTTCGCTCTTTGTTTTTAGGGGCAACAGGAGCGGGGAAACGGTATTCACCTCAGTTTGTGAATGCTGCTAAACTTCTCCATTGGAACGGACATTATAAACCGTGGGGAAGAACCTCCTCTTTTCCTGACATTTGGGACAAATGGTACATTCCAGATCCCACAGGTAAATTCCACCCAATCCGGAGACATGCTGAGGAAAAATAGACTGTGGCTTGGACTACATTTAAAAAAAAAAAAAAAAAATGCACAAGTGCTTTGTGGAGGGACATTGGAACGTTTGACTTTGTTCAGGGGATGTCTGGAAGCAAAATATGGGGCTTTCTTTCTAGGCCTTTAAGAAACCTAGAAGTACCTGAGTTACTGGGACCAACATTGGAACGGAGCAACGGCAAAGAAGCAACATTCAATACCAATCAATGCACTACCTCAGCATTCACTGTCTAATTATAAAGTAATAACACTAAAACATTTGTTACAGCTTTTAAATTTTAATTTTGTATACTACATCCATGCAAGGGTCTTGATTTTTTAAAATGTGTTATCCTGAAAATTTTGGGGTGGAATTGTGGACCCACCTCTTTTTTTGTGCAAAATTTCCATTTCATTATCAAATATTTTAGTGTTTCAGGGCTTAGACACAAACCTGTGACAATTAACATTTCAGAGTTTCTTTCTTTGACACTACAGCAGGGATGGACAACTCCGGTCCTGGAGGGCCAGTGTCCTGCAGAGTTTATCTCCATCCCTGATAAAAACTCACTTGCCTATAACTTTCTACTAATCCTAAAGACCTTGATTAGCTGGTTCAGGTGTGTTTGATTAGGGTTGTAGCTAAACTCTGCTGTACACTGGCCCTCCAGGACCGGAGTTGTCCATCCCTGCACTACAGGAACCACTTTTGCTTTCATTGGATGTTTTTTCTCCCCACATGTCAGCTGTTACTGTTGAAGGGGAATATATGCTAATTTGTACAGAAAGGAAAAAGTGCTCAAAGTATTGAATAAAGCTCAGTATAAGTTTTGTATGCAATGTAAGGAGTATTAACCCTTTATTTATTCAAATAACATTGAACACACAATTAATTATGAATTAATACATACAGATGCACTCCAACCAGTGCCATTTTACAATCTGAGTCCATAAATCATTTTCTGGTGGAATTTTACACAAAATCTGTGTTGAAATCATATGCGTCGTCATTGTTGTTGTTCTGCATTGAAGTCAGGTCAACGTTGACGGAGACAAACTTCACTTTAGTTTCTTTTGGTGGCTTGTCTACATAAGATAAAAGACAAAACAACTGAGAAAAACAGAAGACATCAAAAAAGAAAGAAATTTTATTGGTGTAAATCAGAAAACAACATACCTTCTCTCTTTTGTGTTGATTCCTGAATCGGTGTCTCCATCTTTGAAATGGGGGTTTCAGCCTCAGGCTTAAAAACAGAAAATGTGTCGATCAATATTTAACATAAGCCAATTAGTGCATTCTGAGAATTGAGGTAATGTGCTGGGCTCAAAACACACTCTATGGACAGCAGCTATGTACCAAAAAAAACCCTTGACACTCAATTAGTGAAAAAAAGAAAAAGAAAAAAGCACAAACTTGATATGAAATAAAAATTCGCCCTATTTGCAAGTGCATGTTAGTGGTCTTACTGTGAACTGCTCATCCATCGTTTTCATTTAAGAAATGTTTGACATAATGCTTCGCTTTAACCATGTCTCTCAAATCAACTGCATTTGAGTGCAATGCCTACATCTCATAATCCAATCAATGACTGGTGCATAACTGATGGATACCCATCCTTAATTTTGACATGCTTCTTTGGTAATTGATTAAGCAGACTTGCTGGAACATTATATCTCTAAAGAACCATAATATGTCTTCTAAGTAATTGAGTTATTGCTGACTTTCAGAAGTTTAAGAGGGGGTGTACTCATTTATGCTGTGCACTGTATGGGTGAAATAAACGTGAAAGTTACCAGGCTTACCTGGAAGTGACAGAGTTGAAATATTAGATAATTTAGCACAGAAGTTAAAAGGTGATTTCAATCAAACTAATCTCACATCAACATGTTAAATATCTTGGAGCTACACTTTCAAAACTACACGTTAAACGTTTAGTTTTATGTACTGCGATAAGCCGAAATTATTTTCTGTAGTAATCGGCAGCATGAGAGATCTTAAGATGTATTGAGCCCAAAACACTTCTTCAATGTGTATTCTGAGAAACAATGACATTTATCTCATGTATGGTTTGTGAATATCGAATCTACTGGAGTTGCTGTCAGAGAGAGATCAGAGTTGGATTAGAAGGTCATCAAGGACTTATGTGAAAAACAAACTCATCATTTCTCAGATGACAGAAGTGCTCCAGAGGTAAGTCGCTTATATGAAGTACCTTGTCTGTGCTGGTGGTCATGTCCATCTCATCTGCTTCTGTCGTTGCTGTCGTTGTTATCGTCTCTTTAGGCAGCTCACTGACATTCAGTACGCCAGCAGTGGGGCCT
Source organism: Chanodichthys erythropterus (assembly GCF_024489055.1). Taxonomy (NCBI): domain Eukaryota; kingdom Metazoa; phylum Chordata; class Actinopteri; order Cypriniformes; family Xenocyprididae; genus Chanodichthys; species Chanodichthys erythropterus. The sequence continues at coordinate 30,915,029 of NC_090226.1, forward strand.
TTTGAGGTAAAACTTAAACTGCTTGCTAGATTTGGGAACCGCACACCTGAGGACAGGTACATTTTATTGCATTGATATTTTTTTTACATGAAATATCAAGTGTTATATTCAGATTTGTTTAATGAACTGATGTACCTCTGATAACATTTTCGTTGCCCGTCCTCACCATGTTCATATCCAGACCTGACTGCAGTTCAGTCACTATGGATTCAGAGAGGTATGAGGGGAGGCCCTGCCGCTCTGGAACTCTGCAGTGGTAACTTAGTTTAGCCCTAAAACATCAACACAAAACTTAGAGAGAGGATACAGGGCACAACTGCGGATTCAGCTTTAACAGAAAAAGTCATTTAAGAATTATGTATGATGAATAAAATCTGAAACTAACCCAGTCCAGTCGTTGAGGAATGTTGTGGCTGCCAGCTCTGTGTTTGGAACGCCACCTTTCTGCAGGAAACCTCGTTTCTTAGCCAAGGTGGTCAAGAACTCTAAGGAGTTTCTGTAGTCTGGGACATTGTACTGTAGCATTATCTGAAAGAACACATGAAAAAAAGTTTGCATTCTTGTATGAGGTTAAATAGAAAATAACCCCCCAAAAAAGAAGTGAATTGACCCCTCAAAATGTATTTCTGTTGTTAAAGTTTTGCTTTTGTCTTAATTCCTGTTACAGTTATTACCTTTATTCTATGAAAAAAGCCCCTTTAGAAACAATGAAAGTCATTTTTTTTAAAATAAATAAATAATTGCACAATTTATAAGGGCTGTGCAATCAATCGCAAATAAATCACAATATGAGCACATGTGATTTCTAAACTGCATGAAGCTTTTATTTTTATTTACTTAATATTTTAAATTCAGAATTGTCACTTTCTCAGACCTGCTAACCTTTATCCATTTCACATAGGAGGCATTCATTTTGGCCTTAAAATATGCTGGAACGAAACTATGCAAAAAGCTGGACATTTCAGTGAACTTTCATTGTAAAAATAGCCTTTAGTTTACAGCACAGACCGAAATACCAGTTTAAACCACAGACATACACCAAGCGGCAACCTCCCCCAGTTTCTCTTGAGGCCAATACGGAAGTGACTTAAACTGCAATTCATCGACTTGCTGCTAGGGACAGGCTGCAGAAGAGAGCAGAATCTCATTGAGTCCCATGTTAAAGTGGCCAATTTTACAGCAGAAAAAAAAACGTTTACAGGTTGGTACAAATTGTGGTTTTGGTCTATACTGCTAATTTTGCCCTTCATGACCACTCAGAGGGGGGTGAACTTATCCGTTTAAATTATATTAAGCCTTAAATTTCTGCATAATTAAGGGCTTGGTCACTTTGAGTGACAGGTAGATTGTGCTGCTCTGTGAGCAGTCACTTTACCTCAGCTAATTCCAGCTGCTGAATTTGGCATCTCTGCCGTGTTTGTGCTTTTTTCGGGATTATTTTATACAATTATAAAATGACATGGTTTGCTGCGTTAATGATCGAGACTCGAAACAGATGTGCGTCTGTGTACATGTGCTCGCATGCGGAAGATAAACAGAACACACGTTGGATCGTCTTGGCATTGTCTAAAAGTTTTTTTTGTGAGATTTACTGACTATGGCTGGAGAATATGCCTCAAGACACCAAACTCTTGACAGCACTGCTTGGATATTATAACTAAAACTGCTGCATTTTGGACGTGGGCTCATTTTTTTGTGAGATATATGATCACATACAGTTTTACAACATAAACGCTTAAACTTTCTTAAAGAACGATGATGGAGAGCAGATCATTCAGAAGAAATGTGATGCAAACAATGGATAATATCGATATTTCATGGATTTAACGCTTTTGTGGACAAAAGGTACTGTTTTTTTGTTTGTTGTTTTTAATGGATACTCATGGACATTTTTCCCAAGTGCAATGGACTGGATTCATGTCACAATCACTATTTCATTTTAAAGGTATGAAGTACCGTTTGATTTGTTTTGTCATATGCAAACCTGACACAAATTTCAATGACTGGTGCTGGAGCATATCTTAAAAAAGACGCCATAGATTGACAGTAAACCTTTAGAACTTTCTAATGATATAATTTATCTTTATTAACTTGTATTAAAAAAAAAGGACGTAGTGTCCGTGACGTCACCCGTAGATTTCTGAAGAGCAGTTTTGAGGTGAAAATGAGGCCACTGCCATCTTAGCTGCACGTCAGAAATCTACGGGTGACGTCACGGACACTAGGTCCATATTTTTTTTTACAGTGTATGACATAAGCCGATGAGCCAAAACATCATGACCACCAGCCTAATATGCTGTCAGTCCTCTGCGTGCTGCCAAAACAGTGCCGACCTGCAGGGCATGGACTCTACAAGACCTCTGAAGGTGTCGTGTGGTTTCTGGCACAAAGATATTAGCAGCAGGGCCCGCATTTATCAAGTTTCTCAAAGTGCCATTTTAGTCTTAAGTGCTGAGAATTCATAGACTGGGTAAACCCAGCTTGATCTGCCGGCGATTTGATTTCGCCCGGCAACTCAGTCTGGAAACCCGTACATTCATTTCTGCTGCATCTGTTACACTTTTGCGGGAACCAATCACAGACTGGCTTATCCGCCTTGCTCGCTATTGGCGGGTACAGAGCTCTTTCTATGGCTCTGGGCGGGTATAACACGATGACGTCTCTCACACGACCGTCAATCCAATTCCTTTTAACCTCTCGACGATGCTAAATTACTTCTTTAGTTTAGCAAACAAATCACTCGAGTGGGTGTAAATACCACTCACTTTCGTGTTTTTTTGCACAACCTGCAAAAATCGCTCAATGCCATTGCTGCTTCTGCAAACCGCTGATCAACGCTACAAACCAATACAAACTAAACCGGTCTGGAGTTTTCGCGTCGCTCTGCAAAAGTACGTCACCCGGATTGTTGATCTGATTGGTTGAAGGACTATCCAATTGCGTGAATAATGCTCATTGATCACGTCTCTTGTGCAGTAGGAAATACATAGCAAACTCCCTAAACCAATGTTCAATATTAAATTGAGCTTGGTCTGGTGATAGCCAGACAAGAGAATTCATGAAATTTACTCCTACTTTCAAACTTAAGTATATAAAAGGGGCCACTTCCACCAGGGAATGCCATTGTCATCAAGGGGTGAACCTGGTCAGCAACAATGTTTAAGTAGGTGGCACTTGTCAAATTTACATCCAAATGAATGACCGGGCCCAGGCTTTCCCATTGTCCAGAGCATCAAACTCCCTCCACTGGCTTGTCCCACAGTGCATCCTGCTGCCATCATTTCTCCAGGTAAATGGCGCACACATACACGACTGTCCATGTGATGTAAAAGAAAATAGGACTCATCGGACCAGACAACCTTCTTCCACAGCTTCAAGGTCAGTTCCGTCACTCACATTCCCAAGTGTGATGCACCCTGTGTGTTTTGACACATTCCTCCCATATTCATCATTCAAATTTTGTGTGACTTGTGCCACAATAGATCTTCTGTTGGCTCGGACCAGACGGTACAGCCTTCTTTGCCCTTGTGCATCAATAAGCCTTGTCACTGGTTTGTGGTTTGTCCCTCCTTGGACCACTGTTGGTAAATTCTCACTACTCACCACTGCCCATTTCTCCTGCATCCAACACGTTGATTACAAGAACTGATAGTTCTACTCTACACGGACCTTGATATGTGGCCTTGTTAAGAGATGATCAACAATATTCGCTTCACCTGTGACTATCATGATGTTTTGGCTCATCAGTGTAAGCAAAGTAGATGCTTTCAAAATGAATCAGTCACTTCCTTTGTAACCAGTTCAAGAGTATGAAGTATAGCACAACCAAAACACAAATTCTATGCAATCATGAGTTATCAATATTTGATCTAAAAGCCACAAATCTCCCATTGTGATTTTCTTAAGGTGTTCAAATGGCAGTGGTGTTTCTTACATGCTGCTGAATGCACTGTTTGAGTAGAGTCCTGACTGCTTCCAGGGGACTCTCCTCCTTTTCCTCCACCTGCAGGCTCCTGAGGGCCATCACATCTCCTGGGTTACTGGGGGCAGCCAAAATCCCTGGGCTGTCAATCATCTTCAACTTCTTATTAATATGCACTTCCTGCATACATCTATATAGGGGGAAGAATGTTATTGAGGGTGGCATGTTATTGAGGCTCAATGCCTTGCAGAAAAAAAATTATTTTGGGATATGAAGCTCAGTGTTGGATTGATTAAAGACTTCATGATGTGGTCAGACCAATACAGTTCATCATGCTTCAAATGCATATGTACTAAGACACTAAAATGGTGAAGATTTACCTGGTCAATCCTCTCTGTACGCCAACATTACACGCTCGGATTTCTTTCAGACTATTGATGATGCTGCTCTTTCCCACGTTAGGGAAACCTGAAGACAAGGCAACAATAAAAGGTTCAATATGAACATTTTTTAAAGAAAAAGACAAAGCAGTCAAGAAGTTATTTTATGATCAAGAAATGAGATCACCGTGGTTCATACAAAATGACAAGTCTTACCGACAACGCCAACTTTAAGCATGGTCTCGCCATCTTTCTTGTTAGCCAAGTCATTAAGCGTCTGTAGGAGACCATCACTTCCAAAACATGAAGCTGCTCTGCTGCGATCCAGAACTGCATTAGTTCCTCTCTGCTTCTTCTGTTGCTGTAAAATGGAGAATATGAGCTTTTGTTGTTGTTTTTTTTTTCAATATACTGAAGCTTATTAAAAATACTAATTATATTGCTTACAAAAATATAAAAGTAATGTATTAAAATAGAAAATAGTTGTTTTAAATATTTCATAATATTACTGTTTTTACTTTATTTTAGATCAAATAAATGCAGGCATGGTGAGTATAAGACTTATTTCAAAAACAGCAAAAGAAAATTTTACCGACGCTAAAGTTTAAAATGGTAGTACCCAATCAATTCTCAACCGATAAGGGCCACCGAAAAAAAAATTCTCTTGTTGCATATACCATTTAATTAAGGAATATTTTGCATTATGGTACCACATGTACATACCACAGTTCTGTCCTTTAGTTGCATCGATGCTTTGAAGAGAAACGTTGGACACTCGGCTTGAAGATACCCAAGCCATTTCTCTAGGTTATCTTTAGGAACAAGATCTAGGAAGTAAAAAAAGAGACTTTAGCAACCAGTTTTCATCATGATAACTGGATGACTAAGTATATGGCAATACAGACCACTCTCTACCTATTTTGTTCAATATGAACAGGAGTTTCTTCTTTCCCTCATGTTTCAGGACAGTTTCCTCCAGCTGAGGACAGCGGCAGCCTAGAGGATCTCTAGCATCCAAAACCTCCACTATCACGTCAGATGCCTCAATAACCTGCACAAGAATTCAATGCAATGTAAGATCAACCTTGTGAATGACAATTTTGGCAATGTTGGAGACCATCACACAGATTCAGGAATATGTCATTGTCAATTTGTTATGCTGGATATCAGTTGTCAACTTGCCTTGTTTAGCTCGCAGCATTTGAATGCTTTAGCGCTTTTCTCTTTAACTAATGCAGCCCTTGCTTCTCTAGTTTTCGTCGCCTGCAAACAAACAAAGTTAGAAGCGAAGCTAGAGTCAGCGATTTACTTTTATAATAAACGATTCTATACCTTTCTTTCCTTTTTGGCTTGCTTGGCTTTCTTGGCTGCAGGTTCGACTTCAGCACTGGCAGCTTCTTTATCCTTTTTCCTCTTTTCAGCTCTTTCTTGCTGTTTTGCAATCTTGTTTTGCTCCTTCAGAGCTTCAAGCTTCAAGAACACACATTTATTACACATCAGTTTACTGCAAAGACGTATGCTTCAGTAATAGATATGTACAAAAAACTTTGACTATAAATTTAGAAAAAAAAACAAGTTTTAGTACTGATCTTACTTCCTGTTTTCTCTGCTCAGCTTCTCGAAGCACTTCCTCTTTAAAAGGAGCACTGTTTGGTACTCCAGCATCTTTCTTTGGCTTTCTGCTTATCCCGGTCTTCTTTGCCGCTTTCCGCAATTTACGGTTATGCTCCCGAACCTAGAAACGGAGAAAGACAAAAAAAAAAAAAAAAAAATAGTGTCCAAATGTGTAATAATAACATCCATAACAATAATAACCAACATTCATTCTTGTCATGTGTTTGTCAATAAATCAGACATTCACTTAAAGGGTTAGTTCACCCAAAAATGAAAATAACGTAATTTATTACTTAAGACCTTCGTTAATCTTTGGAACACAAATTAAGATATTTTTGTTGAAATCCAATGTGCTCAGTGAGGCCTTCATAGAGAGCAATGACACTTCCTCTCTCAAGATCCATTAATGTATTAAAAACATATTTAAATCAGTTCATGTGAGTACAGTGGTTCAATATTAATATTATAAAGCGACGAGAATATTTTTGGTGCACCAAAAAAAAAAACCAAAATAACAACTTATTTAGTGATGGCCGATTTCAAAACACTGCTTCAGGAAGCTTCGAAGCATAATGAATTAGTGTATCGAATCAGCGGACCGCTGATTCGACACAAAAGATTCATAACGCTCCGAAGCTTCCTGAAGCAGTGTTTTGAAATTGTCCATGACTATGCAAGTCGTTATTTTGGTTTTTTGGCACCCCAAAAATATTCTTGTCGCTTTATAATATTGATATTGAACCACTGTACTTACATGAACTGATTTAAATATGTTTTTAGTACATTAATGGATCTTGAGAGAGGAAGTGTCATTGCTGGCTACGCAGGCCTCACTGAGCCATCGGATTTCAACAAAAATATCTTAATTTGTGTTCTGAAGATTAATGAAGGTCTTAGAGGTGTGGAACGGCATGAGGGTGAGTAATAAATGACATTTTCATTCTTAGGTGAACTAACCCTTTAAGTAAAAAGGACTACTTGTCTGTAAAGAAAAAATTAATTTATGTTCTCAGCATAATTGTGATATTTGCTCTCTGAAATTGATTTCAGGGCCCTTTTTCTTAACCTTATTAAAAGTTTGTATTATCTTAAATTCTTAAATTTTATCAATAAATTCCATTAGAATAATAAGACACTATAGGACTATTACCAATCAAATTAAATCAGTATCAAAAGGTTATGAGATTATTGTTTTTAAATATGCAGAAATATGACATTTTTAAAAAATGCAATGATACTTTTAATTATGAATCTAAACAGGCAGTAGGTTACGGCAATTTTTTACTGAATGATTGTCCATACACTGTTAACTCTATTGCACACCGTGGCACTCTTTTTGTTAGCTCTGACAACAACCAGATCTGTACCAAAGCCCATATTTACTTATATAATATACATGAACACTTAAAATCTCTTACCTTCTTTTGTATTTTGAAGCGTTTGGCGCATGATACGCGTTTGCTTGCCTTCTTCAACTCTACGAAAGACACGTGAGTTACCTCAGATTACTTCTAATAGTTTATTACATCCTTATAACGAACAATGGGTAAATATAAATATTTACGTTGTGTATATACAGTTAAAGTATGTTAATAATAACATTTTCGAGATTATATAACGTTACTCACTCGGTCTCTTCATGTCTGTCGCTGCTACAGCACGCGCTCCTCTCGTTCACAGCGCAGCACGTGTCTACCCCTCACTTCCGCTTCCGCTTTCGCACTGTAAAGGGTTAATTTTTTTCCTCTTGGTTTCTTAATAAATCAATCAGCCTCCTTGTTGAATGTGTGTCAGTCCTCAGACAGCTCTCAGAGACAGCTGATCAGACACGGACGGTAAGGCCTGCAGCTCGCGCGCTCTGTGTATTGTTTGCCATGTCTGCTGTTCATGCTGTAATAAAGCGCGAGCATCATCACGCAGAGTGTTGCATGGCCCAGTGCGTGCGCGCGCGCGTGCGTGTGTGTGTGTGTCTTTGTTTTTATCCGCCTGTGCTGATGCATGTGTCACACAGCTTGTGTCTGCAGACGGTCCCACCTTCACCCTCATCATCATCATCATCCTCGTACTGTAAAACACGGAGTCCTGCAGACACTCTGAACCCTTTTGAAGTGGCTGTGGTTATCAGACGTGTTAATAAATGCATCTTATCACAGGTTCACGCATTGTCTCATAGCTGCACATCACTCACTTAGGAGATGCTGTTGTATTACAGCATAATAAAAATCAGTTTTGTGCAGATAAGGTGTTGTAATGATATGCAGCTTCTTGTGTTGTCTTATTTCTGCATGCTCTTTCAAAAGTGTGGATATCTTCCCTTAAATAGCATATGAATGTTTAGATGTATCATTTGCCACTAATTCTGTTAGTAAGCTGGTGTTAACAAGCATTACTGTACTTTAGAATTACTGCTAATTTTCTAATACACAGACAATAATCAATTAATTGTATTAAATACTTATTTAATTACTTGTAATACATTCACTGATTTGAAAATAATGTCCTGAAACTAGTGAGCATTTTCCCCATATATATTCAGTTAGATTAATGTAAATACTGTAAAATATTTATAAATAAAATAAGGATGTTCATCAATCAGTGTTAGAAGCTTTGAGATTCTTTCTGCCATTTTGCTTATTTTATTTATTTTTGGTGGCGACTAATACTAGTTACCGCTTTCTTTCTTTTTTTAGCAATAATAATTGCTTTTTTTTAAACTATGGCTACAATTTTTGGTAAATGGATTTCTAGACAATTCTGTTAGTAAATGGTACTAGCATTGCTGGCAATTCATGACAATAACAATACTTTATATAGCTATTTTTAATAAATACATTATTAAATCTGATTTGAAAACATATTTGTGTTGGTTTACTGACCCTTTACCACGATAAGCATAGTTTCCACCAAAATATCAGTTAATAAAATTATTGTTATTATTATGAAATATTTCTAAATTAATATTTGGTCTCATTCTAACAGAGTTTTCAGAATAATTTTTATTTTATATTTTTTTATTTTGATAACAGTGTTGGTAGATATCAAATTGCCACAATTGTATTACAATATTAGCAGTGAATATGGCGTTTGGTGGAATTAGTGGTTTGTAAGAGCAGCCCTTAATCACATAATACCCTGGTACTAGATTACTGTGCAACAACTTTACTTCAACAGCAATAATAATTTACCAAACCTATTTAAGGAGCACTCAGTTTAAATAAGCTTCCATTTTACTGAATATTATCTATTTGACTTGATATCTATTTGATATTTTTTCTAGCATTTGCAATGGGCTCAAAGCGACGGAGAGCCACATCTCCATCCAGCAGTGTGAGCGGAGGAGATTTTGAGGACAGCCAGACCATATCCATACCTTCAACCAGTCGGAAGAGGAGAAGAACCACAAACATCCCCACTGTTGACCCTGTGAGTTTGATTCATGTCTTCATGTCTTTCATGTCTCTGGCATTGATAACTGCATATTAACATTACTCATTCACAGCTGTCACTAGGGGTGTGACGAGACAGTTAGCTCACGAGACGAGATTTTTACACAGTGTTTTTAAGAAATCCTTAATGGACGACTCTGCAGCTCGTGTTGGATGAGCAGGATGGAATTGAAGTGATCATTATCCAACTGAATTAAGTTATTTTTATTTCTATAAAAAGCCAAACAACAGTGAAGGTGTAATGTAAACGTAGCAGTGCCATATTCTATCCTAATTTCACCCTCAGACTCCGTCATGGCAATATGGCGAGGCAGCTTTTTACCTCGACGAGAAATCTCATCACATTTTAATCTCACAAGATCTCATGGCATGAGTCTCATTACACCCCTAGCTGTCACGTTTATGTCTTAATTGCTCTTCTGATCCAGCTTTCGCAGATCAAGTGACTTCGCAATCTGCTTTAGGAATATTGCAGATGTTGTATGTTCTAGTCTAGTGTGTCATTGTGCCCCATCCTTTTTCCTTACAGATTGCTGTGTGTCATGAGTTGTACAACACTATCAGAGACTATAAGGATGATCAGGGCAGGATGCTGTGTGAACTCTTCATCAGAGCACCAAAGAGAAGGTCAGTCACACACGAGAGATCTGACCAGCTATGCAGTTTTATTGTCATTAACTGAATAACTAAAACTTTAAGGCCTGGTTTCACAGACAGGGTTTAGATTAAGTCAGGATAGGGCCTTAGTTTAAAGGTGCCATCGAATGTTTTTTTACAAGATGTAATATAAGTCTAAGGTGTCGACTGAATGTGTCTGTGAAGTTGCAGCTCAAAATACCCCATAGATTTTTTTTTTTTTTTAATTTTGGGGCATCATTAGAAATGAGCCAATTCAGGTTGCGGCCCCTTTAAATGCTCACACTCCCCGCCCACGGAGCTCGCACTTGCCTTAAACAAAGCATATACAGAGTTCACACAGCTAATATAACCCTCAGAATGGATCTTCGTCGTGCATACTGCATGCATGCGTCAGATTATATGAGTATGAATGAAGTTGTGTTTATGCATTATACAGACTACAAGTGTTTAATAATGAAAATAATGACAGTCTTGTCTCTGTGAATACAGTAAGAAACAATGGTAACTTTAAACACATTTAACAGTGTCACAGACACGTCAGGTTACACCTCCCTGCAGTATCCACGCACACAATCACCAGAGTTCTGATCACCGCCACCTGCACGTCATTAACTCAGCAATCACCAGCACTACATTACCACCACACTCACACACAGTCTTTGTCCGGTCTCGTTTGCACTACAACCTCTGTATGCTTACCTTAAGGACTCCAAACGCCATTCTTACCTGCTCTAGTTGTCTTCTCCATCTCCCTCGTCTCCTGTTCTCCTCGTGTGCCTACCTGCCTGTGTGTGTGAGTGTCTCCGCCATTATCCTCCAACTCCACCCTCCATCTGCATCTGAAAAACAGGACAGTATCACTTTCTCTCCATCATCCAAGAACTGCTTATCTGCTCATCACTGCCTCCGTGTCTCTGTTGTAACAGAAGACCAGACCATAACAACTTCACAGCATAAGCACCAACCACCTTTTGAAGAACCCGTGGACGCACTACGCCGAGCACTCACTCCACAACCAGCCTCACCATCATCCACCAACGCTGCAGCTTCCGCACTCACCATCACCACTCCTTCTCCAGCATTCACCGCCAGTCCCATGGCCAAACCGGCGCCCTACTCTGGATCGGCGGAGGAATGCAGCGGATTCCTTCTCCAATGCGAATTGGTCCTGGAGATGCAGCCGCACCTCTACACTACCGACACGGCTAAAATAGCGTTCATCATTTCGCAACTGCAAGGTAAGGCACTTCTATGGGCAGACTCTCTGTGGACCCAGAAAGGCCCTGTTGTCAAATCATATTCGGCGTTCGTCTCTCACTTCCGTGAGGTCTTCGGGAAACCTCTGGCGGATTCATCGACCGGTGAGAAACTTCATAATCTGAAACAAGGAAATCACTCTGTTAACGAATATGCCTTGCAGTTCCGAACGCTAGCCGCCACCAGCGGATGGAATGAACAAGCCCTCATCACCACCTTCCGTCAGGGATTGGAGCCTAATATGCGGCTGCACCTCGCTGCATACGAGGACTCCAAGGGACTCGAACGTTTCATCCAACTCGCCATCCGTGTGGGTTCTCATATGCAGTCGTGTCTCCTCGAGCACCAGGGCCAGTCACCCTCCACCAACCTCCTCCGTCAGTCCGAACCCGTCAGCTCTCCAGAACCAGCCAACGAACCCATGCAGATCGATCACTCACGTCTCACTACTAATGAAAGACAAAGAAGGCTGACCCTGAATTTATGTTTATATTGCGGATCTCCAGGGCATGTCATCTCCACATGCCCAACCCGTCCTCCTCGGCCCGTGGTGAGTGCAATTATTCCCTCCATTCAGAAAATGAAACCACTCACTACTATTGTAATCCTTACTGCTGCAAATGCCTCTGTTCCAGTGGTGGCGCTCCTCGACTCAGGGTCAGCAGGAAACTTCATCTCCGGCGCCCTCTGTCAACAACTCAAGCTCAAGATCTCCCCGTCTCCGGTTGACTATCAAATCCACTCCATCACGGGCAAACCCCTGAGCCGTAAGACCATCCGTCATTGTGTGGGACCACTTCAACTCCGTGTTGGCATCCTTCATTCAGAGAATATTCATCTGCTGGTTCTGGAGGAGTCCACCGCTGATGTGGTTCTAGGGCGCCCATGGCTTGAGCAACACAATCCCACATCTCCTGGCGCACGGGCGAAGTCCTGAAGTGGGGCGACCACTGCTTTCCTGATTGCTTCCCAGTACTTCCTGTTCCGAACTCTCCATTCTCCAAGTCTCTCTCCATTAATGCCACGTCCATCGAAAGTCCTGTAGAGAAGCACTCTGTGGAAGTTCCCCCGGACTACACCCCCTTCAGTGACGTCTTCTGCCCGCAACGCGCCTCCAAGCTTCCTCCACACCACCCATGGGACTGTGCCATCAATCTGTTACCGAGTGAGCCAGTGCCCAGGGGACGCATTTACCCCCTGTCAATACCGGAGGAGAAGGCCATGGAGGAATACATCAAAGAGGCCCTCGATCAAGGTTACATCCGCCCGTCTACTTCCCCTGCTGCTTCAAGTTTCTTTTTTGTGGCTAAGAAGGACGGAGGCTTGCGGCCCTGCATCGACTACCGTGCCCTCAACAAAATTACAGTCAAGTTCCGCTACCCACTTCCCCTCGTCCCAGCGGCCCTGGAACATCTCCGCGGTGCCACTGTGTTCACTAAGTTGGACCTCCGCAGCGCGTACAACCTCATCCGGATATGTGAGGGGGACGAGTGGAAGACTGCCTTTGTCACGCCCACCGACACTACGAGTATCTCATCATGCCGTATGGCCTGGTCAACGCCCCCTCCGTATTCCAGGATTTCATACACGAGGTGCTCCGGGAGTTTCTCCACAAGTTCGTTCTGGTGTATATTGACGACATCCTCATCTACTCCCGGAGCTTGGCCGAACATCGCCACCACGTTGCGGAGGTCCTCCAACGCTTACGGCAATTCCATCTCTTCCTCAAAGCTGAAAAGTGCTCCTTTCACCAGCCCTCTGTCCAGTTCCTGGGGTACGTGATTGACCAAAGTGGCATCCGGATGGACGAGGGGAAGGTCTCCGCCATCCAGACCTGGCCCACTCCATCAACAATCAAAGAACTCCAGCGCTTCCTAGGTTTCTCCAATTTCTACCGTCGTTTCATCAAAGATCACAGTACCATCGTCAGTCCACTCACCAACTTACTCTGTCACCAGCCCAAGTCTCTGTCCTGGTCCGAACAAGCCACCAACGCCTTTGAGACCCTCAAGAGAGCCTTCACCACCGCTCCCCTTCTCGTCCACCCTAATCCGGATCTCCCTTTCGTTGTGGAAGTGGACGCCTCCACCACCGGAGTGGGAGCGGTCCTCTCGCAGCAGCAGGGGACACCAAGTAGACTCCATCCATGCGCCTTCTTCTCCCGCAAGTTCAACCCGGCGGAGGTCAATTACGACATCGGTGACCGCGAACTCCTGGCCGTCAAGCTTGCCCTAGAGGAGTGGAGGCATTGGCTGGAGGGGGCTACTCATCCATTCCAAGTTCTCACCGATCATAAAAACCTTGAGTACCTAAAGGCTGCTAAAAGACTCAACCCTCGCCAAGCTCGCTGGGCCATGTTTTTCTCAAGGTTCAACTTCTCCATCAAGTACCGCCCTGGTTCAAGGAATACTAAAGCTGACGCTCTGTCTCGCCTCCATGCCCCGGAAGAAAAAAACCCGAAGTCCCTGAGACCATCCTACCGGAGTCAATCTTCGTGAGCCCCATTCAGTGGTCCGAAGAAACCGTTCCCGCCTCCAATGCCTCCACACGCACTCTGCCACGTTGCCCCCAAGGCTTGCAATACGTCACACGGGCACGTCGCACTCCACTTCTGCACAATACCCACTCATCACTTGGCACTGGCCACCCGGGGGTCAATGAGACCCTCTCGTTGCTCAAACAATGCTTCTGGTGGCTCAACATGGCCAACGACGTCAGAAGGTACGTGCAGGGCTGCAGGGAGTGCGCCATCTCCAAGAGCCCACGCCATCTTCCCACCGGCAAGCTCCATTCTCTGCCCGTTCCTGAGAGACCCTGGTCACACCTGGGAATAGAGGTCTACAAAGAAGAACCGAGGACCCGGGACCCGTACGGGTCACAGTCAGGTACAAGGGAGAAAGCTATAGCCTACTAAAATTAGGTAAGACAACACGTTTTATTTTCACAACTTGTTTATTGACCTATTAATAGCAATTTGATGTGGAATAGACCTATGTGCCGATCGGGTCCAAACGGGTCCGCTCGGGTTCGGGTCCAGCTTAGACGGGTCCGGGTAGTACATTTATGGCATTTCTTGGTTCTGCACGGGTTCGGGTCCAACTTTCAGAATAATAGTCGGGCCGGGTCGGTTCTGTGTAGCACATTTACGGGTTTTTTTGGGTTCGGGTATGAATTTTTGGACCCGTGAAGACCTCTACCTGGGAGTGGACTTCGTCACCGATCTCTCTGAGTCTGACGGTCACACGTGCATCCTGGTGGTGGTAGACTGCTTCTCAAAATCCTGCCGTCTGATACCCCTGGAGGGTCTACCTACCGCCATGACCACTGCAGAACTGATGTTCAACCATGTTTTTTGCCATTATGGAATACCTGAAGACATAGTCTCCGACAGAGGACCCCAATTTGTCTCCCACGTCTGGAAGGCCTTCTCCCTCCTGGGTGTGACCGTCAGCCTGTCATCTGGATACCATCCTCAGTCGAACGGGCAGACGGAACGGAAGATCCAGGAGATAGGCCGCTTCCTGCGTACCTTCTGTCACGGCCACCAGAACTCCTGGAACCAGTACCTGGGTTGGGCCGAGTACGCACAAAACTCCCTCCGCCAAGCCACAACTGGACTAACACCTTTTCAGTGCGTACTCGGCTACCAACCCCCACTGTTCCCCTGGGATGGGGAACCCTCCAACGTTCCTGCAGTCAACTACTGGTTCCGGGAGAGCGAGAGGGTTTGGGACTCGGCTCACCACCAACTGCAGAGAGCCCTGCGCAGACGCAGTAGCGGAGTCCCCGCTTCATTGGCCCGTTCACCATCGTCCGACAGGTCAACCCCGTCACCTACCGGCTCCAACTTCCGGCACAGTATAGTAGAATTCATCCTACATTCCACGTATCACTGCTCAAACCCTTGAGTTCCCTCCACAGAACCTGACGTGGCAGCCGCCGAGCCCCCCCTTCCACTCATCCTGGAGGACGGCACAGCTTACGTGGTTCATGAGATTCTGGATTCCCGGCGCCTTGGTGGTCAACTAGAGTATCTAGTCGACTGGGAAGGCTATGGCCCCGAGGAACGCTCATGGGTTCCCAAGAATGATATCCTTGATCCTATCCTGTTACAAACCTTTCACACCAACCACCCGGACAGACCTGCCCCACGCCCTAGAGGACGACCACCGCAACGTCGGGGTCCGCGGCCCTCAGGAGCGGGCCGTGGGAGGGGGGGTACTGTCACAGACACGTCAGGTTCCACCTCCCTGCAGTATCCACGCACACAATCACCAGAGTTCTGATCACCGCCACCTGCACGTCATTAACTCAGCAATCACCAGCACTACATTACCACCACACTCACACACAGTCTTTGTCCGGTCTCGTTTGCACTACAACCTCTGTATGCTTACCTTAAGGACTCCAAACGCCATTCTTACCTCCTCTAGTCGTCTCCTCCATCTCCCTCGTCTCCTGTTCTCCTCATGTGCCTACCTGCCTGTGTGTGTGAGTGTCTCCGCCATTATCCTCCAACTCCACTCTCCATCTGCATCTGTAAAACATCACAAGGACAGTATCACTTTCTCTCCATCAACCAAGAACTGCTTATCTGCTCATCATTACCATTTGCTCTGCTGTTTCACCAATAAACCTACCTGTATTGCTTTTACTCCTGCCTCCGTGTCTCTGTTGTGTCTCTGTTGTAACAAACAGTACATTAGCAACATGCTAACGAAACATTTAGAAAGACCGTTTACAAATATCACTAAAAATATCATGTAATCATGGATCATGTCAGTTATTATTGCTCCATCTGCCATTTTTTGCTGTTGTCCTTGCTTGCTTATCTAGTCTGATGATTCAGCTGTGCACAGATCCAGATGTTAATACTGGCTGCCCTTGTGTAATGCCTTGAACATGAGCTGGCATATGCAAATATTGGGGGCGTACACCCCCAACAGTGACGTAACAATCGGTGTTATGGTGAGATTCGCCTGTTCTTCGGAGGTCTTTTAAACAAATGGGATTTATATAAGAAGGAGGAAACAATGGAGTTTGAGACTCACTGTATGTCATTTCTATGTACTGAACTCTTGTTATTCAACTATTCCAAGATAAATTCAATTTTTATTCTAGGGCACCTTTAAATAGGGCATGCTTTTATAAATAGGGTAATGCTTTTATAAACATTACTGGTGTATCTTGAGACAAAGCAATGACACTGACATATTTTAAGATATGCTGGTGCAAGCTGCTTTCAGTTAAAACAGCTCAAACATTTATTTTAGTCTGGGACTAGGCTTAAACCTTGTCCTTTTAAGAGTTTTAACATCATAATGGATAACACATGCAATGCATCCCTACAGAAACCAGCCAGATTACTATGACGTGGTGTCCCAGCCCATTGACATGATGAAGATTCAGCAGAAGCTGAAGATGGAGGAGTATGATGATGTTGAGCAGCTCACGGCCGACTTTCAGCTCTTATTCAACAATGCCAAGACATACTATAAAGTGCGTATATATCTTACATGACTGGTCAAAAGTTTGGAATAATTACGATTGTTTTAATGTCTCTCATGCTCACCAAGGATGCATCAATATAGTAAAAACAGTAATATTGTAAAATATTATTACAACTTTAAACTTTACAATGTAACAACTTTAAAATAATATTTATTCCTCTGCATATTCACAGCCATTACTCCAGTGTTCAGTGTGTCACATGATCCTTCAGAAATTATTCTAATGTGGTGATTTGCTGCCTGTAGTAGGCTTAAGTTTGTAGTGGGGGAAGGAAGAGGTCAGGGACGACGAACAACTGCTGACTGAGTCTTCATTGAATATCACAACGGTTCAACAGAAAGACTGTGCAACGCACAACAACGAAAATAAACAATCCACAAAGGGCTTCACTCCAGGCTCGGCATACGCTATCCACAAGGGCTTCACTCTACGAATCTCGGCTCGACTCAGTCAACTTCCCCTCTCTCTCACACGCTCCTGCTTCTCACTGCGTTTTATCCTGTCTCCGCGCCAATCACTGGAATGAGAAACAGGTGTTCGTGATTTGTATCCAACCCACTCACTTACCAAGCGTCTCCCGCTATTCTCTCCGGTTGCAGACCTTGCTGAACCACGCCCCCCCTCGCCACATACCCCCACCGCCCGACTCAGGCCGGGGAGCCGTCCGGCCTGCGCAAACCCCCCCCCCCCCCCCATTTCTGGAGAGGAAATCGGCCACAGCCATCCGAACAAAAAGCCAGATACCAACGAGTGATCCGCGCGTTGGTATCCTTCATGCGGTGGAGCCACGGCCCACCTGATAGCCAAACACTCTTTTTCTACGGTACTGTACTTAGCCTCTCTCTTCGAGAGCTTACGGCTAATGTACAGTACCGGCCGCTCCTTATCCTCTATCTCCTGGGACAGGACAGCCCCCAGCCCCCTGTCCGACGCGTCAGTCTGCAACAGAAAAGGGAGAGAAAAGTCAGGAGAGTGAAGCAATGGCCCGCCACATAGAGCAGCTTTTACCCGGGTGAAAGCCTGCTGGCACGGCTCCGTCCACTGGACCGTATCTGGAGCATCCTTTTTAGTTAGGTCAGTTAACGAGCTGGTGAGGGCCGAATAATTAGGTACAAACCTTCTATAATATCCCGCCAGCCCGAGGAACTGTCTAACCTCCGTTTTGGTGTTGGGGCGCGGACAGGTCGCAATCGCTGCCGTCTTATCAATTTGGGGACGCACCTGCCCATGCCCCAAGTGGAAGCCCAGATACCTTACTTCCACGCGCCCAATTGCACACTTCTTCGGGTTGGCCGTGAGCCCAGCCGCTCTCAGCAATCTCAGGACGGCTCTCACATGCTGCATATGCCGCTGCCAATCATTACTATAGATAATAATATCATCCAGATAGGCAGCCGCATATGCAGCATGGGGCCGGAGAATTTTATCCATGAGTCGCTGAAAGGTGGCCGGTGCCCCGAACAGCCCGAACGGAAGCGTAACAAATTGGTGTAATCCGAACGGCGTCGTGAAAGCTGTCTTTTCCTTGGATAAAGGCGACAAGGGGATCTGCCAGTACCCTTTTGTTAAGTCCAGTGTTGAATAAAATCGAGCCGCACCTAGCCGGTCAAGCAATTCGTCCACTCGCGGCATTGGATACGCGTCGAATTTCGACACTGCATTCACCCTGCGATAGTCCACGCAGAAACGAACCGAGCCGTCGGTCTTAGGAACCAAAACTATCGGGCTCGCCCAGTTACTGCTGGACTCTTCTATTACTCCCATTTTCAGCATTGCCTCTAATTCGTCCTGAACTACCTTTTTTTGTGTTCAGGTAACCTATACGGCCGGCTGCGAACAACCACGCCCGGCTCCGTCTCGACATGGTGCTGAATGAGGTTGGTACGTCCCGGCAGGGGAGAGAACACGTCTGCAAATTCTGTTTGCAATTTGGATAAATCAGTGAGCTGGGAGGGCGAGAGGTGATCTCCCCCCGGGACCAGAGCGAGAGATTGAGTTTTTACATTCGCCTCTGGTCCGAGATCATCCTCCCCGCTAATCACCGTCGCCAGCATCACTGATTCTGCCTCATTCCATTTTTTCAGGAGGTTGAGGTGATAGATTTGACGTGCCCCCCTCCTGTCGGACCGTACCACCTAATCGGTAATCGAGCTCGCCCCCTTGCCGTGTGACCTCAAAGGGTCCTTGCCACTTTGCAAGTAATTTCTAACTGGAAGTAGGGAACAATACAAGCACTTTTTCTCCCGGTGCGAATTTGCGTAGGTTAGACCGTCGGTTATACAGTTGGCTCTGTCTGTGCTGGGCCTGTACCAAATTCTCCATTGATAGCCGCCCCAAAGTGTGGAGTTTTGATCTCAAGTCCAGCACATACTGAATTTCATTTTTGGCCTGAGATGGTCCGTCCTCCCAAGTTTCCCTGAGGACATCCAGCACCCCACGGGGCTGGCACCCAAAGAGAAGCTCGAAGGGGGAAAACCCCGCGGAGGCTTGCGGGACCTCTCGCACTGCGAATAACAGAGGTTCTAACCACTTTTTGGCGTCTTCTTGAACGAACTTACGAATCATGGATTTAAGCGTGCGATTAAAACGTTCGACCAGCCTGTCCGTTTGTGGGTGAAAGACGCTGGTCCGAACCGATTTAATGCCCAATAATTCGTATAGTTCGCGTAACGTACGTGACATAAACGCCGTGCCTTGATCAGTGAGGATTTCTTTTGGAATCCCCACCCGGGAGATTAAGCGAAACAGTGCATCCGCAACACTTTTAGCAGAAATGTTGCGGAGAGCCACTGCGTCAGGATATCGTGTTGCATAATCAACAATGACTAATGCAAAGCGATGTCCCCTTGCTGATCGTTCTAATGGCCCGATGAGGTCCACACCAATTCTCTCGAAGGGGACC
The DNA here is from genome assembly GCF_024489055.1 of Chanodichthys erythropterus. NCBI lineage: Eukaryota > Metazoa > Chordata > Actinopteri > Cypriniformes > Xenocyprididae > Chanodichthys > Chanodichthys erythropterus. The sequence continues at coordinate 30,934,700 of NC_090226.1, forward strand.
TGCATTAATGGAAGCGGGCGCAATGGCGCTTTTGGGGTGGCCGGTGGGTTCACCAACTGGCATTCACGACAAGACGCGCACCACCTGCGTACATTCTCGTGAATGCCCGGCCAGAAGAATCGGGTCATGAGACGATTTAGTGTCGCTGCCTGTCCCAAATGCCCCGCCATTGGATTAGAATGAGCCGCGTGGAAAAGCATTTCCCTGCGGCTCTTTGGCACTAATAACTGGGTTGTATCTTTTTTTGTCTGAGTGTCTTGGGTCACTCGATACAACCTATCTTTTATAATCGCGAAATATGGGTAAGCACGCGGGCGTCCAGGCTGGAGAGGCTGACCATCAATCATGGAGACCCTATCAAATGCGTTTTTTAATGTCTCATCCTGAGACTGCTCCAGGGGAAAATCATCGCGTTCCGGAAGAATTAGTCTTCCGGCTTCACTCAGATCCCCTGCAGCAGAACTCTCCGGTCTCTGATCAGACTCTCCCACCTGTACTCGCGCTTGCTCACCCCGCGTTTTTTTTCCCCAAGAGGCATCCGAGCATAAATATCCCAATAATTGTTTAAACGCGGGCCAATCCATCCCCAAAATTATCGGATGCCGGAGGTGCGGGTTAACTGCCACCTCAACACTATGCTTTTGTCCCCTAAATTTAATTATGACGGACATTATGGGATATCTCACCACATCCCCGTGCACGCACCGAACCCCAACCATGCGGCCTGCATCCAATGCCCCAGATGGAATCAGGCTTTGATGGAGAGCCCGAGTCCACCAAAGCCTGATAGGTACCCCCCTTGATACTCACAGGTATTTGGTACCCGCCAGCCTGACCAGGGGCGGCCTGCGGATCGTCGGGGACCCGGATCACCGTCCCGACCTCCATAACCGGACATTTATCCACAAAATGATCCGGATCCCCGCACCGCCAACAGGCCGGCCCAGACCTGCCCGCCGCTCCAGTGGCAGAGAGTGGGCTGGATAGATGGCGCGGAGAGATGGCGCGGAGAGAGGGGAGAAGCAGGAGCGGGGTCCGTCCCGGCAGCAGGGAGTCCCGCCCCCCTGGCTCTGGGTCCGTAGGAAGGTGTCTGTCCCGTTCCGCCCCACCCTCGGGGCGGAACACGAGGTGGGCCGGGCGGACGAGACCTAGGAAGAGGGATAGGTCTAGAGAGAGAGGGGGACAAAAGAGAGGGAGAGAGAGAGGCAGATGGAAGGGGTTCGCCGCCCCCTTGGCACGCCATCAGATGGTCCAGCGACGTGGGGCGGTGGCACTGGACCCACTCCGCTGTCTTCCTCGGGAGCCGAGTGATGAACTGCTCCAGCACCACGCGATCGACGACCTGGTCCACGTCTCTTCCCTCAGCCAGCAACCATTTGCGGCACGAGTCCCGGAGCTGTTGGGCCAACGTGAAGGGCCGGCCGGACTCACCCAGGTCGAGGGAGCGGAAACGCTGTCGGTGCTGCTCTGGGGTCCGACCGACCCGCTGGACGATGGCCCGCCGTAGGTCTTCATAGACCAGGAGGTTTGTGACGGGGAGCTGCTGTGCCGCCACCTGTGCTTCTCCTGAGAGGAGCGGGACCAGTCTCATCGACCACTGGTCCCGCGGCCATTTACACGCCTCCGCGGATCTCTCGAAGAGGTCTAAGAACACCTCTGGATCGTCCAGTGGACCCATCTTATTTAAGGGCAGGTGGACAGGCACAGCGGGCTGCTCGGTGGGCTGTTCGGTGGACCCCCGGGGAACCTCCCGGTCAATCCAGCTCCGGAACGCCTCGCGGTCCTCCTGCTGGGTCTGTAGAATGGCTTGGAAGCACCGCTCCTGGTCGCCTCTTAACTCCAGCAGGGCCTGTTGTTGCTCGCGGTGCAGGACCGCGAGGGACGCGATGATGTCCGCAAATGTGGCGGAGGGCGAAGATTGCATGCCGACGTGCTCACCGTCTTCCTTCCCGGGTTTCGGCACCAGTGTAGTAGGCTTAAGTTCGTAGTGGGGGAAGGAAGAGGTCAGGGACGACGAACAACTGCTGACTGAGACTTTATTGAATATCACAACGGTTCAACAGAAAGACTGTGCAACGCACAACAACGAAAATAAACAATCCACAAAGGGCTTCACTCCAGGCTCGGCATACGCTATCCACAAGGGCTTCACTCTACGAATCTCGGCTCGACTCAGTCAACAGTTCCCCTCTCTCTCACACGCTCCTGCTTCTCACTGCATTTTATCCTGTCTCCGCGCCAATCACTGGAATGAGAAACAGGTGTTCGTGATTTGTATCCAACCCACTCACTTACCAAGCGTCTCCCGCTATTCTCTCCGGTTGCAGACCTCGCTGAACCACGCCCCCCTCGCCACACTGCCTAACTATTATTTGTGCATTATTATTATTATTAGAATTATTTCTGAAGAATCATGTGACACTGAAGACTGGAGTAATGATGCTGAAAATTCCGCTTTGATCACAGGAATAAATTACATTAAAATATACATATATATTTCAATAGAAAACAGTTATTTTAAATTTGTTATAGCAGTTCACAATATTACTGTTTTCTTCTGTATTTTTGTTCAAATAAATATAGACTTGGTGAGTATAAGAGAATTCTTTCAAAAACATTAAAAAATCTTAATCATTCTAAACTTTAATGTATATATAAAATATATATGTTTTGTTTTAATTATTGTGCCATGAATAGGTTTGAGAATATGATATTGAAATATCTACCAAATCATTCAAATAATAAATTCACAAATTCCAAAAAAAATAAAAATAAAAATATGCTGAATCCTCTTTTCCTGTGCAGCCAGAAACTCCGGAGTTCAGAGCGGCTTGTAAACTGTGGGATCTGTATATTCGCACCAAAAATGAGTTTGTGCAGCGAGGGGACTATGATGAAGATGATGACGATGACGACACACAGGAAAACCCTGGAGGGGTCACAGAGGAGGAGGTCAGAGGTCACAGATCTTGACTGTCATTTTGTATCTGCCCGTCGATGATGTTCTGGACCTATTCAGTTGTGTTTTAGATGTGTGCAGACAAATTCATTCTGGTTTGTTTTGTTTGTACAGTCCGTCTCAAGCCTTAAGGAAGTTCTTGGGCAGCTTCTGGATGCTGTGCTGACTTACACAGAACACGGGCGTCTCATTAGTGAACTTTTCCAGAGACTTCCCTCTAAAGTGGTAGTTGTCTCAGTTTCATCTGAGTACATACACGAGAATATCATATTATTATTATTAATTAAACATTTAAACTTTCTTTTTCAGCAATATCCAGATTATTATGCTATTATTAAAGAACCAATAGATCTGAAGACCATTGCACACCGAATACAGGTATCTTATTATTATGATCATATTCTATAACAGCTTATACAGTATCACCATTTATTATCCATTTACACTAAAGTTTGTGTCTTTTTTGGTTCCCTAGATGTGCTACTATAAAAGTGTAAACCATATGGCTAAAGACATTGACTTGTTGGTCAAAAATGCCAAAACCTACAATGAACCTGGATCACAAGTGTTTAAAGTAATGTGTCACTGAAATTCTAATTATACTTGTGTGTTTATATATTGTTTATATATATATATATATATATATATATATATATATATATATATATATATATATATATATATATTACTTTTATATATATTACTTTTATATATATTTGCTTTTGTAATATATGTATAATGTATATATATAATGTAAAATCATGAATTTCCAGGATGCGAACACCATCAAAAAAGTATTTGCACAGAGAAAACTGGAGATTGAACATGCTGAACCTATTAAAAGTAGCATCAGGATCAGGTAAGTTATGTTATGGATTACATATAATATAATATAATATTTCTTGACTATAATTATTATTAAATTGTCACAGATATACTAGTTTTACCATATGCAGCATTTCGTAAATGTTTGTCAATAATATTTGCATTGCAACCACATAATTTTTCAATGACATAATTTTAATATAGTAAAAATGATACAAAAAGTATCATTGTGTTTTTGTAAGGTATGTAACATGATGCTACATACCCTACCTCTGTGTGGGTTTTAACATAATTTTTTATCTACAAACAAAACAATTTATATTGTGTGAAGTATGACCTATAGTATTGTTTTTGCTCTGGTGTTTGTGAACAGGAACAGAAGGTTTGCACAAGGAGACAGACTCTCCTCCATCACTACTGCTCTACAGTATGGCTCAGAGAGTGAAGAGGATGCCATGCTAACTGGTAATAGCACTGTTGAAGACAGAAATTTAACATCAGTATATTATGTTATAATTTGTTTTAATGTCTCATTATTATCTTATACAGTAATCAGATGACTGTTTCCATGTTCTTAAGGCTCTGTTCATTATGATGAAGGCGAGTCAGAGGCCGAGAGCATCCACTCCAGCATGGACATGTGCAACCCCATCTTCCAGATGTACGAGGCAGTGCGGGGCGGCAGAAACAACCAGGGACAGCTCCTAGCCGAGCCCTTCTTTCAGCTCCCCTCCAGGAAAGACTACCCTGACTACTTCCAGCAAATCAGCCATCCAATCTCCCTCCAGCAGATAAGGTAAGGTGCAGTAGGACAGCATTGCTGCGTGTTCTTCAGTTTTGAACATATGATGACATGTATTTTATCTCTCCTCAGGAGTAAAATGAAGAACAATGAGTATGAAAGTGTGGAACAGATAGATACAGACCTCAACCTGATGTTTGAGAACGCGAAGCGCTACAACGCTCCCAGCTCTCAAATCTACAAGCGTGTGCTAAAGTTGCAGCATATACTGCAGGTAATATAAATCCATTCCACTCAGTGAAATGTTATTAATGGCTGTGAATTACTGTGACTGAATAGGCAGTGCAGTTAAAATGAATGATTTGTGCTTTGCCTCGCATATGACATGCAAAATAAAAAAATAGATATTGTGCCATGAATTAAGAATTCGATCCCATGAAATGACCACAATTAAACTAAAATGTTGGAACTATTTATTAGTGTAATGTGGCGACAAATTAATAAGTTGTGGGAAAAAAATGTATTTCAGGCCCACAATATCTTGTTTTCCCCCCCTAATGTCATGTGCAGGATCTTTACATTTATACTGTGAAAAATATATATAAAAATATAATGTGAGAATATTTATATTTTTACATTATATTATAATTTAATAAATATAAATATCTGTCTTTTTTTCTTCCCACCATATAAAATGCTGTTAGATGTATAAATCTAAAAAGAAACTAGGGCTGATTCCAATTATTGCTTCTCTCAATTAATTAAGCATAATTGTCTGCGATATTTGCCTACTGGTTATTTATCCTGATTTTTTTTTTTTTGACATTTGCATTATCTTCCATGGTAACAAGCCTCCACAGGTGTTTATGCTAGGCGTCGCCAGATGTCAATAGTTTAAATCCCCAATCAGAATTTTTGTTTTTTAAAAATACAAGTGTAAATACTGATGATGATGAGGAACAGGTGAGACACTGATCAATGAAACAATGAATAACCAGGGTTGGGGAGTAACAGAATACATGTAACAGCGTTATGTAATCAGGAATCAAAAATCCAGTAACTGTAATTCGTTACAGTTACATCAAAAAATATAGTAATCAGATTACAGTTACATTTTGAAAAAAGGGGGGTACTATCAGGATTACAATCGTTTCATTTAAAACTAAATAAATAATTATTTTGTCATAATAACATATATTAAGCACTGCTTGATTATACAGTAGTTCCTGGTTCTGTTGCCAGTGATGACTCACGTGAGCCACCCGCTGGTGCATGCACAAATAACACCCGTCTACAATCTCAGACGCAGATTGAATCACTAAATATATATATATTTATTCAGGGCTGTGTATTCCAAAGTTGTGGAAAATAGACGTGATTGCTTAGTTTTAATAGGTTTTAAAAGTAATCAAAATGCTAAACATTAAAATTAAAGCAGAACAAACATAAACAGAAATGTTTGATCTGAGCTTGTTCAGTTTGATCTGATATGACTTTTATATTTTAAGCTCTAAAGAACAACAACGATAATAATATTGCAATAGATAATTTATCATATTTGTAAAATATTTTTATTGTTGAGACCCTTTCAGAAGTATGGAATGTGTATCATTTAAAAACTTGCAGAAATTGAGAGAAAATAATTAAAATTAAATTTAAAAATGCAATTTATTTATAGTAAAGTTTATCCCCCCCCCCAAAATTTCTCTTTCTTTCTTTCTTTCTTTCTTTCTATATATATATATATATATATATATATAAAAAATATAAAATGGGACCTTGAAGTAATCCAAAAGTAATCATATTACATTACTTTCATATTGTGGTACTTGGATTAGGTTAATGAATACTTTTTTATGAAGTAATTTGTAACTGTAATGGAATACATTTTTTAAGTAACCCTCCCAAGCCTGTGAATAACTATGACAACCAAGGAAACAGGAACTAAACACAGGAACTGAACACAGGCAATACAAGACAAACAAATATATCAAAATAAAAGTCCTTGAACAAAGACACACAACGTTTTGCGCTGTTTGCTGTGACTAAATCTGCAATTAAATCTTCTTACTGATGAACTGTAATAAATCTAAACATGGATCTTGACATCTTGTTTGCAAGTCTTTTTTGTTGTTTTAATAGAAAAAAACATTAACATAATTTTATGGTAATATTAGGAATTTCACAGGTTTTGCTTTTGAGAGAAGCTTGAGAGAACCAAGTTTTCTTAATGTAGAGTGTGTTTATTGATATGGCTAAATATAAGAAAAACTATTAAGAAACTAGATGAGGGAAATTAAACCATGCATATGAGTTGACATTCTCCTGATTTGTGAAATAATCATGATTATCAGTTTAACCATTATCTTGTTTCATCACATTAACTATGAACATGTTCCACCAACGTGTGACATCTAAGAATCTAAATGCTTTTTGTCTTGACTTTATGTTTGGGTATACGTGTGTCTTCAGATAAAGAGGAAGGAACTGATGAGGAGAGATGATGAAGATGGTGACAGTATGCTCTCATCCACTCTTTCTGATGGTGGCAGCATCAAGCGCAAAAGGTACATTCACAGCATAAGTAAACCACTGGTAGTATATGTTTGGCACTACACGGTTGAGTGCGTCATTTGGGTCTTAAACATTCGTGCTTTTCAAGGGTGGAAGTTGTTTTAGGCCCTAACGTATCACCTCTTGCAGCCATAAGAAGAACACAAAGAAAAACCGCTTGAAGGCTCTGTATGCTGCTGTGGCAGAGGCTCGGGAGATGACAGGCCGGAGGCTCTGCGACCTATTCATGGTCAAGCCCTCAAAGAAAGACTACCCAGACTACTACAAGATTATACTGGAACCAATGGACCTGAGGACCATAGACCACAACATCCGCTCCGACAGATACCCCAGTGAGGACTCCATGATGGAGGACATGAAGCTGATGTTCCGCAATGCACGTCACTTCAATGAAGAAGGCTCACAAGTGAGTTTAAGGGTTAATAATAAGCTTGGAATGATCGTATAGAGCAGGGGTGCCCAATCCTGTTCCTGGAGATCTACCTTCCTGCAAATTTCAGCTGATCCAACACACCTGAACCAGCTAATTGGGATCTACAGGAGCACTTGATAATTACAGATGTTGACAGGTAGGTAGATCTCCAGGAACAGGATCGGGCACCCCTGCTCTATACGGTTACCCCTGGTATAGAGTAAACGGGCATGAAAATTAGCTTTCTGAACAATTTTGTTGTTGTAGGTATTATAAATATTTTATAAATAAAATTAATAGTATTATATTATAGTACCACTCTGCCGTTTCATGACTAGCTTGTTACTTGGTTTGACTCTAGGTTTACAACGACGCCAACATTCTGGAGAAGATATTGAGAGAAAAACGAAGGGAACTCGGACCTCCGCCAGATGACGACGATATCGTTTCACCCAAGCTGAAAATTAGTATGTTTAGAAAGAATTTTTTTAAATCATAATTTTGGTAACACTTTAGTATGGGGAAAATTTCTCACTTTTAAATAGGTGCTTATTAGCTTATATATAGGCTGTTTTTAGTACTTATAAAGCACATATTAATGCCCTATTCTGCATGACTTGACATCCCTAAATCCTACCCCATAACTAAACTTAAATGCTACAACAACTACCTTACTAACTATTAATAAGCAGTAAATTAAGAGTTTATTGAAGTAAAAGTCATAGTTAATAGTGAATATGTGTTCCCCATAACCTGAATTTTTATCAGCAATATTTTAACGCAATTCCAGTTTTTTCCCCAAATCATGCAGCCCTACTTTGGGTTTTGCTCTTCAGTTTTCAACATACATACTTGTTTGTCAGATACTCTTTGTTGGACAGTTTTTCATCTATTCTTCCACAACAAATCAGAAAATGCATTATATTCCTATTATAGCATTATAATCCTATTTAAAGGATTAGTTCACTTCACAATTCAAATGTCCTGATAATTTACTCACCCCCATGTCATCCAAGATTTTCATGTCTTTCTTTCTTCAGTCGAAAATAAATTAAGGTTTTTGAAGAAAACATTCCAGGATTTTTCTCCATATAGTGGACTTCAATGGGGTTCAATGGGTTGAAGGTCCAAATGTCAGTTTCAGTGCAGCTTCAAAGGGCTCTACATGATCCCAGACGAGGAAAAAGGGTCTTATCTAGTGAAATTATCAAAAAAAAAAAAAAAAACTTATATACTTTTTATCCACAAATGCTCATCTTGCACTGCTCTGCGACCTTTCCAATGTGATTAAGTAATGCTTGGTGCTTCGCAGAGCTACTTCAAGATGAGCATTTGTGGTTAAAAAGTGTTTTTTTTTTTTTTTTTAGAAAATAACTGATAGTTTCACTTAAATAAGACCTTATTCCTCGTCTGGGATCATGTAGAGCCCTTTAAAACTGCAATTTGGACCTTTAACCCATTAGTAACTGTTGAAATCTTGAAAAATCCTGGAATGTTTTCCTCAAAAACCTAATTTCTTTTCGACTTAACAAAGAAAGATATGAACATCTTGGATGACATGGGGGTGAGTAAATTATCAGGAACTTTTAATTCTGAAGTGAACTAATCCTTTTAATAGGAAGTGTGTAATTTTTACACCACTTGGAATTGTAAAACAATGATATTCCCAAAACTAAATTCTAAAACTTTCCCACTTTCCGCACCATTTGCAATTAGCCAACGTCCTGCTTTTTATAGGTAGTTCCACCCCAAAATCACACCATTGTTCAAATTGGATTAATCAAACAAATGGACACAGATTGTGAAAGAGCCTCAGAGCTACAATATTTATTCCAGTCAACCTTAAAATACTTTTAGTTTTTGCATTTGGGAGAAAGTACTTAAATTCTGACAATTTTTTTGGAAGTGAAATCTCAGGAGTTATGGATTTCACCAATCCTCTTAGGCGATGCTGTGACTGACCATGTGCCACTGTCTTCCAGGGAAGAGTGGCATCTCTCCTAAAAAGTCCAAGTACCTGACCCCTCTGCAGCAGAAACTCAATGAGCTCTATGAAGCCGTGAAGAACTACACCGACAAGCGTGGGCGGCGCCTCAGCACAATCTTCCTCCGTCTTCCATCCCGAGCTGAGCTTCCAGACTACTATGTTGCCATCAAGAAACCCATAGATATGGAGAAGGTCAAGAGCCACATGCTGGCCAACAAGTACCAGGATGTTGATGCTCTGGTAGAAGACTTAGTCTTGATGTTCAACAACGCTTGCACCTACAACGAACCTGAATCGCTGATCTACAAAGATGCATTGGTGCTTCACAAAGTGCTTTTGGAGACTAGGAGAGACTTGGAGGGAGGCGACGACGCACATGTCCCAGATGTTGCACGGCTCATCCAGGAGCTCATTCGCAATCTTTTCGTCTCAGTGCTTGGCCACCAGGACGACGAGGGGCGTTGCTATAGTGACTCACTGGCGGAGATTCCAGCTGTTGATCCCAACAATTCCGATAAGACTCCATTGAATTTTGAGATCATCAGAGCTAACGTGGATAAGGGCCGTTATAGGAGACTAGATGTGTTCCAGGACCATATGTTTGAAGTTTTGGAGAAAGCCAGACATCTGCATAGGTGATGCTCTTCATGTACTCATTTTGTCTTGGGGATTTTGTATCTGGAGAGGTGAAGAGTTGGTTTGTATGATAACGAATGTTTTAAATTGTGTCATAGGACGGACTCTGAGATCTTTGAGGACTCGGTGGAGCTCCAGCAGTTCTTCATCCGGATCAGAGATGAGCTGTGCAAGAATGGAGAGATTTTGTTGACGCCGGCCCTCAGTTACACCACTAAACACCTGCACAGTGACGTGGAGAAAGAGAAGAAAGAGAAGCTGCCTAAAGAATATGAAGAGGATAAACTCAAGAGAGAGGAAGAGAAAAAAGGTACTGTTCCAATAGTATTCAGTCGTTTATGTATTCAAACATACATAATAAAATGCAATTCATACATACAATTACTTGAACATACACTATATTGCCAAAGGTATTGGGACACCCCTCCAAATCATTGAATTCAGGTGTTACAATCACTTCCATGTCCACAGGTGTATAAATTCAAGCACCTAGGCATGCAGACTGCTTCTACAAAATTTGTGAAAGAAAGGGTCACTCTCAGGAGCTCAGTGAATTCAAGCATGGTACCGTGATAGTTTGCCACCTGTGCAATAAGTCCATTTCCTCACTACTAAATATTCCACGGTCAACTGTTAGTGGTATCATAACAAAGTGGAAGCAATTGGGAACAACAGCAACTCAGCCATGAAGTGGTAGGCCACGTAAAATCACAGAGCGGGGTCAGCGCATGCTGAGGCTCACAGTACGCAGAAGTCGCCAACTTTCTGCAGAGTCAATAGATACAGACCTCCAAACTTCATGTGGCCTTCAGATTAGCTCAAGAACAGTGTGTAGAGAGCTTCATGGAATGGGTTTCCATGGCTGAGGAGCTGCATCCAGTGCAAAGCGTCAGATGCATTGGTGTAAAGCACACCGTCACTGGACTCTAGAGCAGAGGAGACGTGTTCTCTGGAGTGACCAATCACGCTTCTCTGTCTGGCAATCTGATGGACGAGTCTGGGTTTGGCGATTGCCAGGAGAACGGTACTTGCCTGACTGCATTGTGCCAAGTGTAAAGTTTGGTTAAGGGGGTTATGGTGTGGGGTTGTTTTTCAGGGGTTGGGCTTGGCCCCTTAGTTCCAGTGAAAGGAACACTTAATGCTTCAGCATACCAAGACATTTTGGACAATTTCATGCTCCCAACTTTGTGGGAACAGTTTGGGGATGGCCCCTTCCTGTTCCAACATGACTGCACACCAGTGCACAAAGCAAGGTCCATAAAGACAAGGATGAGTGAGTTTGGTGTGGAGGAACTTGACTGCGCCTGACCTCAACCCGACAGAACACCTTTGGGATGAATTAGAGCGGAGACTGTGAGCCAGGCCTTCTCGTCCAAAATCAGTGCCTGACCTCACAAATACACCTCTAGAAGAATGGTCAAAAATTCCCATAAACACACTCCTAAACCTTGTGGAAAGCCTTCCCAGAAGAGTTGAGGCTGTTATAGCTGCAAAGGGTTGGCCAACTCCATATTAAACCCTACGGATTAAGAATGGGATGTCTTTAAAGTTCATGTGCATGTAAAGGCAGGCGTCACAAAACTTTTGGCAATATAGTGTGGCTCTTCTGTGATCAACATATTTTAATTTCTGAATTTAAATTTATTTTTTGACTTAAGTGAAGTACTTTAGATATCTAAATTATATAATATTATAAATGTTTGTCTGCAAAATCAACATAAAGCACATCCTCATGACTATGGCAAGGTCATAAAAGTTGAGATGAAAAATTACCCCGAAATTAGTCAATAACTTTATAACATTAATCATAACTTTAAATTCAGAAATATTTATGAATTAATATTTCATGTTTGAAAAAAAAATGTACCTTGGAAAAAATAAGCGTGTTTTTAATTTCTGAATTCAAATTCGTTTTTAAATTAGTATTTCATGATATTTGGGGGAAAAAGTTTTACCTTGAAAAATGTATTTAAAATTATTTTTTTGATAATGATGTTATATGTTATATTATCACATTAAATAATTTAAACTTGGAAAAAAAAACTTTATCTTAGACATTCTTATTTACCATGGCATCGACCCATTTACAGGAGTGACAAACGTATTGTAACCACAAACCATAATCAAACAGGATAAACATTTAGCGTTTTTTTTGTTTGTTTTGTTTTTTTTAAACAGCCTTTATCAGCCATCACAATTTTGGATAGTGACTCCTTTATTCCATACACACAAAACAATCATTTAAGGGTCATAGTTCTCACTCCCTAAACTTTGCAGTGTGCATAATTGTTATGTTTTGTGGTGCAGGCTGTTATTAATCTTTTCACATTGATCTCCAGAGGCTGAGAAGAGCGAGGACACAGCAGGTGGTGGATGGCAGGGAGTCCTGCAACGCAACTACAGCCAGGACTGCAGCTTCAAAGACAACATGTACCATGTGGGAGACTATGTTTATGTGGAGCCCACAGAACCAAACCTGCAGCCGCACATCGTCTGCATAGAGCGCCTCTGGCAGGATGATGCAGGTATTACATTCATAAATCATTAAATAGATGCTGTCAACATATATGTGAGTTATGCATGTATGTTGTTTCATAACACTAATTATTGAGAATATACATTACTGTTAAAAATTTGGGGGTCAGTGAGATTTATTTTTGAAAGATAATAAATTAATACTTTTATTCAGCAAGGATGTATATTAAAGGCACAATTTGTAAGATTTTTGGATTAAAATATGCAAAAACCACTAGAACAATATTATATATTTTGTTGACTTGTGTGCTTACATTATCCCAGATGTTTCCAAGAATGTTTAAATCCAGAGAAATAAGCCATTTTAAACAGGACACGAACCATGTCTGTGCGTTGCCTATCAGTGACATCATACCCGCGTTACCCTTGATTTTCGGTTTAATTTTACCGACCCCAAACTTTTTAACAGTAGTGTAGATATTGAACTGTGTGTATGTATCTTTTCATGAAGGAGAGAACTGGCTTTATGGCTGCTGGTTCTACAGACCCAACGAAACATTTCATCTTGCTACACGCAAATTTCTTGAGAAAGAAGTTTTCAAAAGCGACTATTACAACAAAATTCCTGTCAGTAAAATAATGGGCAAATGTGTCGTCATGTTTGTGAAGGTAATATCATTCAGCAATGAGTCCAAAACATTCCCAATAAAAAAAAAAAAAAAACATTTTTACATTACTATTACACTTTAAAAACATTAAAAATCTGTTCTGATATTTCAGGAGTATTTCAAACTTCAGCCTGACAACTTCCGACCTGAAGACATTTTTGTCTGCGAGTCTCGGTATTCTGCTAAAACCAAGTCCTTCAAAAAGATCAAGATGTGGACGATGCCCCTGAGCTCAGTGAAGTTTGTCAGTCGTGAAGTGCCGTTGCCTGTGGTTCGTGTGGCCTCCATGTTTGCACCCAAACAGGACAGTGAAAAGCCTCCTGAGGTGGCAGAGGATAGCAAAGCTGTACCATCTATTATTGATAAAGTAAGAAATATATTGACATATATTGAGTATCTTTGACATATGCTGCCTGACTAACAATCTGTGTCATCAGGAGAGGGAGGATGTTACCATGGAGATCAGTAATGGTGAGCCAGGCTGCCAGTACTATGAGCAGCTATGCTACAATGACATGTGGCTGAAAGTGGGAGACTGCGTCTACATCCGCTCTCATGGGCTCGTACGCAACCGTGTGGGCAGGTAGGGTACCAATGATGAGACACAGTGTTGTTCATGTTGTTCCAAAGCGAATTACGTCATTTCTTATGTGGAACAAAAAGGAGATATTAAGCAGAATATTCACGCTGCTCTTTTCCATACAATGAAATCAAATGGGACAATATAGAGCTTTGAAAAGTACAAAAAGGCACTATAAAAGGGTTCACCCAAAATTTAAATTAAAAATTAAAGGATTAAAAGGGATTGAAGGGAATAAATAAGAATGGTAAAATAATTTCTTGGTCTGATTGTAGTTATGAAGTAATCAATTTAAACTATTTGCAAATAATATTTTTTTATTTGCAAATAATTTTTTTTTAAATGTGCACACATTCACTCTTCTTATGTCTAATGTCGAAAATGCAAACATTTCTTGTCTTGTCACATTCATTTATAAATTACATGAATCATGATCACATATTTTCAATTCAGAACGGCGAAATTTCATAAAAAGTTGAGTAGTTTGCATCACTTGATAGTCTATTACTGACAGTCACTGAGCATTTCTACCGTAAAACAGTTGTCTAATATTTACATCTACTTACATCTTTCCACAAACTCTTGTTGCGTTGTGACAGTGACAGTAAGACTCGTCTTCTTTGATTTAATTGGCCATCTCAATCATTTTGACATTGACAAGCGCAGTTATACCGCCTAAAAATGTAATTGTTATAACTTTTGTGATCCTAACAACAAACAGCTTTACTCATTCTACATTCAAATGAAAAAATAAGACAAATAAAATGAGAACATATGAATTCTATTATATTTAAAAAATTTTATTCATAGCTCCGACAAACTCATTGGCTTTGGTCTGGGCAGTAGTGCCCCAACCACCCAAACTCCACCTATGCTCACAGTTATCTCATTCCAAACCCAGAAGGCTTTTGTTCTTCTTCAAAACACAAATGCAGATATTTTTAATAAAACCTAAGATATTTCTGTTCCTCCATTGAAAGTCCATTTGACCAAAACTTTCATGCTTCAGAAAGTTCATAAACACAAAAGTAATTTAATCTAAGTCTTCTGAAGAGACACAATGGCTTTATATGATGAACAGACGTATTTTAGGCTTTTATTCACATATAAACATTGATCAATGCAGAAGACTTGGATTAACACTCTGAGGTCTGAAGGTATCGCCGGCGATACCACCGTGGTTTATTCTTATCAGTGTGAAAGAGACTCAAAATACTCCGTCAATGTTGCACATACAATTAAGAGTTATACACCATTTTAATCTGTGGAATATCTTCTTTCATTTGTGTACACTCAGAGTAAAAACAAAATGTTGTGCTCTTTGTAAAATAAAGAAAACTAACATGATGCGTGATAGCCTAGTTTGTGCTGAATACAGTGTAATGACACTTTTTCCATTAATATGTCTATGAACAACTGAAAAAAGCACAAATGTCAGGGCATGTCAAAACTTCTCCAGGGCCCCAAAAATCCTCAGACCCCTGAGGGTTAAACTGCTTCATGTGAAAGTTTTGGTGGAATCGACTTTCAGTGAATGGACAGAAATCTCTCTGGTTTCATTAAAAATATCCTCAAATGTGTATCGAAGATGAAGGAAAGTCTTATGGATTTGGAAAGACACAACAATGAGTAATTGATGACGGAACCATCCCTTGGTGATATTCCAAGTTTTCTGAGGTCTTGGACGAAAAAGATACAAAGAGAACTAACAGCATTTGATGTCATTGATGTTACCATCATAATAAGCCTCGTTTCCACCAAAATTACCGGGAACAATTTGTCCCAGGAACTTTTTTACCCCCAGACCTGTTGCCGTCTGCTTTTCCATTGCATCTAAAGTACCGTGAAGATTGGTCAGATGACGTAAGACTGAGCGCGACTTTCCAGTTCCCTCGTCGTCAGACCATCGGTCTTTTTTTTTAACTCCAGCGTTGATTCAAACAGCAAACAACTCTTACCGCACACATCGCAACAGACTTAAAAATAATGGTGAAATAAAATGCTGCATGGAGTCAACCAATCAAAATGTTGCATGAACTTAACCAATCAGCATGTTCAGCTCCCAAGTCCCACCCCCGAAAGTTCCTGAACTTTGAAAAAGTACTACGTGAGCAGGGACTTTCTGAGGGGAGAATTTTCACCAGGAACTTTATTTAGACCCTGGTTCCTGCAGTCGGAACACACCGGGTACTACCCCAAAGTTCCTGGGGAAAGTTCCTGCAGTGGAAATGGGGCTATAGTGTTTTGGGAAAAATTACTATTAAATGTTGCATATGAATCCCACTTGGTTATTTTATTTCTTTTTGTACTTATTGTAGCTGTAGCTAAATCTCAACTGCCACTTCCTTACATGCAAACTTGGATCGATGACAGTGTCTCCTGACATATGAATGATTTTGTCTTGTAATAGGATAGAAAAGATGTGGGTGCGAGATGGAGCTGCCTATTTTTTCGGGCCCATTTTCATCCATCCCGAGGAGACCGAGCATGAGCCTACCAAGATGTTCTACAAGAAGGAAGTGTTCCTCAGTAACCTGGAAGAATCCTGCCCTATGACCTGTATTGGAGGTAACAGTATTTTAGCTGGCCTTGATGTTAAGTTTTATCATTACAGTTGCATTACTGAGTGGTTTCAAGAACATGGACTGAAGGACATTATTTCCATTGAAAGGACTATTATTACATGAAGTGATTTGTTAGTTTTCCCGATTAAATCTTATCACCATGTCTCCCACATCTGGACTGTTTCTTGTCCTCAGGGAAGTGTACAGTGTCTTCTTTCAAAGATTTCCTGTCATGCCGGCCAACTGAAATGCCGGAGGAGGATGTGTTGCTGTGTGAGAGCCGCTACATTGAGAGTGAGAAGCAAATGAAGAAGTTTAAAGGACTGAAGCGTTTCTCTCTGTCTGCCAAAGTAGTCGAGGATGAAATCTATTACTTTCGGTCAGTTGCTTCATTCTTGATATCTACTGAAGTAATCCAAAGAAACATAAAACTTGATTTACATAGAAAACAGACTTTAGTGTGTAGTGATTGCTTGTTTTCTGTCACAAAATTGAACATTGGACTCATGCTTTTGGTTATCTCTGTCAGAAAGCTCATAGTGCCTCAGAAGGAGCCGTCTCCACTGCTGGATAAGAAGATAGAGGAGTTGGAGGCCAAGTTTGCGGACATGACGGATGAAGAGCTGGAGGATTTGGGAGATGATGATGGAGACGGTTCTGATGCTCACTGCATGCCGCAGCTTCAGACTCAGCTGACCAGCGACATGGACATGCTGCATTATGCACCCCCGCAGGTCTGCTGTTGTTGAATGAAAATTATTGGTTGTGCTTGTGCAAAAGCAGTAGGAATAGCAGCATGTGACCCTCAATGATTTATGCTTAGAAAACCCACTTATCTCAGAAGGGGCTGTTCGCAGAAGTTGTTATTGTTGTATTTTGTAACCGGCTGTATTGTCTGATAATCAGTAGTCTCGAATAGTGAGATTTTTTACTATTTTGCAGCTTATTCTGGTCAAAAACTGCCGATTTGGCACATGTGGACTGGTCATTATTAGATTAAATTAGTGATATTTTCAAAATCACTAGAATAATGATGTAGCAAATTGTAACATTAAAGGAACACTCCACTTTTTTTGAAAATAGGCTCATTTTCCAACTCCCCTAGAGTTAAACATTTGAGTTTTACCGTTTTCGAATCCATTCAGCCGATCTCCGGGTCTGGCGGTACCACTTTTAGCATAGCTTAGCATAGTTCATTGAATCTGATTAGACCGTTAGCATCTCACTCAAAAAATGACCAGAGTTGCGATATTTTTCCTATTTAAAACTCGACTCTTCTGTAGTTAAATTGTGTACTAAGACCGACGGAAAGAGAAAAGTTGCGAATTTCTAGGCTAGGACCTATACTCTCATTCTGGAGTAATAATCAAGGAACTTTGCTGCCGTACCATGGGTGCAGCAAGCGCAATGATATTACACAGCGCCTGTGAGCCCCTGCTTGCACAGGGAGCGTGCCTTGCAACCATGGAGACATTTGTGAGAGGCGCAAATTCCTTGATTATTATGCCAGAATGAGAATATAGTATAGTTCCTAGCCATATCGGCCTAGAAAATCGCAACTTTTCATTTTCCGTCGGTCTTAGTACACGATGTAACTACAGAAGAGTCGAGTTTTAAATAGGAAAAATATCTAAACTCTTTGGTTATTTTTAAGCGAGATGCTAACGGTCTAATCAGATTCAATGAACTATGCTAAGCTATGCTAAAAGTGGTACCGCCAGACCCGGAGATCGGCTGAATGGATTCGAAAACGGTAAAACTCAACTGTTTAACTCTAGGGGAGTTGGAAAATGAGCCTATTTTCAAAAAAAGTGGAGTGTTCCTTTAAAGGTGCTGTATGTAATTTTTTTGACTGCAAGTTCACATACATTTTTCTCAGAAAAACATTGCTACGGCCAGTTATTCCGTGTCAGAATGTCTGTTTTTGTTTTGACAATTTACCCAAAAGTATTTTGACGACCCGGGTTGCCAGTTGGTGGAATGCAGCAATGGAAGCAAGCAAATAAACTAGTTCATAGATCGCAGATTCTACCCGACCTAAAAAAGCCCCGGCATCCATCTAAAAAGCACCATGTCCAGAGGCATATTAAAATGTGGAGAAATCAAGTCATCAACATAAGGTGATGATACATGGGCAACTTTTTGAGCAATGTTGCTGGGCAGTGTCGCAGAGTGATGATGCTTGGGCACTTTCGCATTGAGAATGGGCAACAAATTTCTATCTGGATACTTTTGATCTGAATTTTGTTGGCTCATTGCTTTCCATTGTCAATCGCGCTCAGTCCAGTTGCACGTCCTCAATCTGGCAACCTGCGTAAGCATTGGGTCTGAGGAGGAGGGGGCAGGAGAAACAACTCTCCAATATTTTGAATTAGGACTGCAGTACCCATTTCAACCACTAGTTGTCAATATTACTTACTGTTTGGGGCGGTTTACACAGAACGCGTGCTGAATTTTCATTGTTTTCTATGTAAAAATGCTCTAGCTGGATGCGTTTAACCATTGCACTTGCATCTTTTGCAGCGTCTTACACATGACATTGCAACTGCCCAACATTATCAAGTTTCTTAAAGGCAAAAATGCATACTGTGTGAATGACCCCTTAAATGTTTTTAAAATATTTTCCACATTTACCTTGTAAATATTTTTTTTTTGCCAATGAAATTTTGCTAATATGACTGCACCTTTAACCTGAATTTCTTTCTTTCATCTGTGGAACACAAAAGATACTTTGAAGGATGTTGGTAACCAAACATTTTTGGTGACCATTGACTTTTATATTGACAAAAAAACATGAAACATACTTTTGCGTTCTGCAGAAGAATTACAGGTTTGGAAAGACATAAATGATGACAAAATTTTTATTTCTCTGTGAACTACCCATTTAAGATGTAATGTTTGGAATGTTATGGCTTTATTCTCAAAATCTTAGGGTTTTTTGGTTCTAATAAATCTGAAATCAGTGGTACCACAATAACAGCCCCACTTGTCACAAAGTGGTAGCTCAATTCCGGAGAATTCCGCAGAAACGCTCATGGTAGCAAATTGCTATGATGTAATACTGTCTACCTTGACCCCTGTATGTTACATAGAATCCTGTCAAACATATTGAAGCGAGGGATTTTGGCATTTTGGATGCAATTTGAATCTAAAGTACCATGAGCAGCCTTATGCATGCTGTGTAAGGCTGAGACTAGATAATCAGCATCTCATTTTCCCACAGTCCGCACCAAAGTCGATAAAGGGTCTGTCGAAGAAGGAGGGAGCAAAGAGGAAGATCAACATGAGTGGGTACATTCTCTTCAGCAGTGAAATGAGAGCTGTCATCAAGGCCCAGCACCCTGACTTCTCCTTTGGAGAACTCAGTCGACTGGTGGGCACAGAGTGGAGGAACCTTGAGGCCACTAAGAAAGCTGAGTATGAAGGTAAAGTGTCAAAGTTTGCTATTCTTCACAAAAGAAATTTGCCTGGAAATCATATATGGAGACTGATGTATGGGATATAAGGGTTAATGTCAAATTGTTTTTATCTTTTGTCGTCAATTTAGAGCGGGCAGCTAAGGTAGCGGAGCAGCAGGAGCGAGAAAGAGCAACGCAGAACTCCCCAAGAGCAGGTACCCCAGTAGGGGCGCTCATGGGGGTAGTACCTCCCCCGACCCCCATGGGGATGCTTAGCCACAGCATGACGCCTATGGCAGGTAACCCCTCTCAGGTGTGGTGGACACACAGAGCTGCAATATGAAGCCTAACTGCTAACACACTCATCTCCAGCGCCATCTTCAACCAGTTCATTCCTTCCGCAAAGCTGCCATGTTTTTGTGTCTGTAATTCCTAAACTAACTTCTGTTATCTGATGCATTCTGAATGCATCATGTCCTTGTCATCCATCAAAGAGTTACTGCATGAGCTGTAACAATCGTGAAACTTAACTACCATTTTTTTCATTGGAATGGTGCTGCTCAGCCGTGTGTTCTGAGAACTTTTCTCAGAAATGATCCATGTTTCCACTGACTTGAGAGCTGAATAATGACTGAACGGATTGTTTATCCAAAAAAGTTTAATTTGACATCTTTATACTATCATAAGCTGAATAGAATAGTGTGTGAAAAATATGATAAATAAAAAAAATAAAAATAAATGCACAGTATATCAGTTATCGACCCATATTAGAATTGTTTTAATTTATCAATATCAGTTGATATTGGATATTTAATTATGCATGCTAATTTTCCTGTTTTTACATGTCGATTACCTTTGCCATTATCTAATGCTCACTTAAAATTCATTATTAATGCTACTAATTTAATAACACTGTTAAATGTGTCATTTGCTTAATGTCAAAATGAATATCCGATTGTGATGCCTAAGTTCACTTAAGCATTTAAAATTATTTTAGTTTTAATTGAAATTATTTATATACAATATTATAGAATTTAATATCAGTCATCAACACTTATAACGTGAAAAAAAGAAGATCTATGTAAATGTAAATTTTGGTGCATTCCTAAAATAATTAGATGGATAACAAGAATTAAAGTGTTGTTTTTGTTAACTAAAACTATTAAAGAATTGCTTCCGTTAACTGAAATAAATCAAAATATAAATATTAGATTAAAACACTTCAAATGAAAAAACTAAATAAATCTGTTAAATAAATAAAAGTTAAAATCTGAAATAAAATGTTTAAATTGATATAAAATTAATAAAACTGATTTAAAAATAAAGTTAAATAGAAATGTTTTTTTAAAATATGAACTGAAAATATGAAACTAAAAGATCATTCAAAATATGAATAAATACTAAAATAGCTGCTGGAGTAGCTTTACAGCTCAACATAATTGGAGGAGAACAAAGCAGTTTCCATTGCGGAGATGATTTTTCAGGACCAGAACCACTTTTCTTCAGTTGAAATGGGTGGATAAGGGCCAGATTAAGCACAGCTCTGCCCAGTTAGTGGAAAAGGGGTGTGTGTGTGTGTGTGTGTGAGTGTGTGTGTTGGGTTTTACTTTTCATCATGAATGATAAATCGGCTAACTTGCTCTAATTGTAGTTTTCATTTTCTTTTTACGTAGTGCATGAATTCATTCTCATAACTGCATGATATACTGATGCATGCATATGTTGTGTCGCCACCTTCCTCTTCCAAGGAAAAGGCATGTTGGGTAGTTATGGGCCAACCATGCTACCCTTCCATGGGCCTGTCGATGGCATGATAAACGTGGCCCGCATGCCTCCACATCCCATGGGGGTGCCTGCCTTACCCTTCCACTTCCCGTGGGGTATGCCTGGCATGCCGTATCTGGGTAAGGACCACTTCACAGCCACACGTCCCCACTCGCAGTTGCTTCCTGTCTGCCTCTCCAATCCTAACAAGAGGGGCTACCTGTACCATAGAGCAAACTGTCTGGCCTGACCAAGACAAAACCAACTGAAGGGACTCCCAAGTGTTCTGTAGAGGAATAGTTCATGCAAAATTGACAGTTCTGTCATAATTTACTCACTGTCATGTCGTTCCAAACCTGTATGGCTTTCTTATATTCGTACAACACCAAATTAGGTCACACTTTACAGTAAAGTTCCATTTGTTAACATTAGAACAATACTTCTAAAGCATTTGTTCATCTTAATTACAACATTTAATAATTCATTATTAAAATAAAAAAGTTGTGTCTGTTAGTATTATTAAATGGACCTAAGCTAACATGAACTAACAATGAACAGTTGTATTTTTATTAACTAACGTTAACCAGATTAATAAATTCTGTTACAAATGCAGTTAATGTTAGTTCACTGATTAATTAATTTGAACTATTAATAACTAACTAATTATAACTAATTTTAACTAATTAGATATTTTGGTAACATTTTGCAATAAGGTTTTATTTTTTAACATTAGTTAACTACATTAGTTAACATCAACTAACAATGAACAATACTTTACAGCATTTATTAATACTAGTTCATGTAAATCTCAGCATTTAGTAATACCTTTTTAAAATCAAGTTGTATCTGTTAACATTAGTTAATCCACTGTGAACTAACATGAACATTTTTATTAACTAAAATTAACAAAGGTTGATAAATCCTGTAAAGATATACTGGTCGTTTTTAGCTCATGTTATTTAACACATCAACTAATGTTAATGAGATGTTACCGATATTTTGAAGAATATTCAAGTTCTATTCCATATAACGAAAGCAAGTGACTAGGAGCAGTTAAGCTTAAAAAAGACACAAAACACACTATTGCTGCATCCAAATATACCTATTTTCCTACTACAGTATATAGTATGCAAAAAACGCATTGCTAAAACAGTAGTATGTTTGAATACATAGTATTTGAAAACCAGTAAGTGAAAAGTACCTAGTAAATGACCTACTACTTCTGAGATTCTAGAGTCCACATTCGATGGACTCTTTACTATCCCATGAAGCCACAGGAGAGGAGTTGTGAATGGCAGGTTACTGACGCTGAAGTCCTGACATACAGTGGCATGAAAAAGTATGTGAACCCCTTGCAGAATCTGTGAAAATGAGAATATTTTTTATAAAATAAGAGGGATAGTAAAAAATGCATGTTTTTTTTTGTTTAGTACTGCCCTGAGTAAGATATTTTACATAAAAGATGTTTGCATTTAGTTCACAAGACAAAACAATAGCTGAATTTATTAAAATAACCCCATTCATAAGTATGTGAACCATTTATTCTTAATACTGTGTGTGGTTACCTGATGATCCACGACTGTTTTTATGTTTTGTGATGGTTGTTAATGAGTCTCGTTTGTCCTGAACAGTTAAACTGAGCTCTGTTCTTCATCAGTTTTCAAGCATTTTTGCATATTTGAACCCTTTCCAGCAGAGACTGAATGATTTCGAGATCCATCTTTTCACACTGAGGATGATTGAAGGACTCAAACACAACTATTAAAAAAGGTTCAAACATTCACTGATGCTCCAGAAGGAAACACGATGCATTAAGTGTCGGGGTGTGAAAACCTTTGAACAGGATGAAGATGTCACAATTTTTCTTATTTTGTTTAAATATCATTGTTTTTCATTCAGTACTGCCCTTCGGAAGCAACAGAAGATACTTGCATGTTTCCCTGCAGAAAAATTAAGTACAATTTACCTTGATATTTGAATTCAAAAGTTTTGACCCCTCGGCTCTTAATGCATCGTGTTTCCTTCTGGAGCATCAGTGAATGTTTGAACCTTTTTTAATAGTTGAGTGTGAGTCCCTCAGTTGTCCTCAGTGTGAAAAGATGAATCTCAAAATCATAGTCACTGCTGGAAAGGGTTCAAATATGCAAAAATGCTTGAAAACTGAAGAATCTGCAGGAGCTGGAGGATTTTTCTGAAGAACAGAGCTCAGTTTAACTGCTCAGGACAAACAAGAGACTCATGAACCACCATCACAAAACACAAAAACACAGTTGTGGATCATCAGGTAACCACACACAGTATTAGGAATCAAGGGTTCACATACTTATGAATGGGGTTATTTTAATAAATTCAGCTATTGTTTTGTCTTGTGAACTAAATGCAAACATCTTTTATGTAAAATATCTTACTCAGGACTGTACTAAACAAAAAATAACATGCATTTTTTTATTATCCCTCTTATTTTATTAAAAAAATTCTAATTTTCAGAGATTCTGCAAGGGGTTCACATACTTTTTCATGCCACTGTAGAGAAATTTCATTTTTGGGTGAACTAACCCTTTAACCAACTACCTACTAAGACAGTATGTGATTTCGGATGCAGTAATTTGTCTATTTGACTGCAATGCATTTCAAATCTTCTGAAGTTGTACTGTAGTTTTGTGTCAGGAACAGACCAAAATGTAATTCATTATTAACACAGTTATTATATAACACAGCTATAGTGTGAAAAAGAGCAGTCTAAACATTTTTCTCAATTTCTCCTTTTGCTTGATTTGGGACAAAGACTTCAGATGTCTTGATTCCTGTTGATTAGATCAGATTCTAATGGTTTCAGCAATGGAGAACTGATTATCTACACAGATAAACGTGAACAGAAAGAGCTCAGGGTATCAGTTCACTTTAAAAGTCTCTTATTCTCAGTGTATGCTGAAACCTCTTTCACAGGTATGAATGGAATGGCCCCAGGTTCAACAGGAAGCACTTATGGGACTCAGGTATTACTGATTCTGATGCGTTTCACGTTTATTCCTTACATCAATACTAAATGCTGATTCAATTTTATCTCTGGCAACCAAAAACAACTGTTGGATTGAATTAAAAAATTTCTGCGCTTTGAGTTATTGAGTTCTGAATCTTTACATTTCTGTAGATGGGTGTGATGAACTCAGGCCAACAGGCCCCGCCACCCTACCCGGGACAGGGGCAAGTTGGGCAGCCCTCTCTACAGCAGCCCTCCACCCCCATATTTGTGGCTCCTCCACCCAAACCCCAGCGACTGCTACATTCAGAGGCCTACCTGCGGTATATAGAAGGACTCAGTGCTGAGTCCACTACTGTCAGCAAATGGGACCAAACACTCTCAGGTGAGTAAGAAGGCAGATTTACATTATGTTGTAGTGGTGGACCAACATTGCCAATGCAAATACTTAGGCCGCATTTACATTACATGGTTCAAAGTGACCCAATTCCAATTTTTTCCCCCCATGTGGCACAGATGGGTAACCCATAAACATGTAAGCAGGAAAAAAGCATGTGGATTTAGATATTCTCAGATCGGTTTCAGGCCTCATTCATGTGGAAATAAATCTGATATGAATTGGATACGTGGATTTGCCATGCAAGAGGACAGATCGAATATATTCCCATCAATTCCATTTGTACGTTACTGAAAAAGTGATTTGGGTGGACACCTTCTTCGATCACATGACTCTCTTTTTCTCTGCCTCAAGAGACCGATGTGTTGCTGACCTTTAAAGATGGTGCAGAAAGCAAAAGCTTGTAATATAATTTTTTCGGCGTCCATTGCAAATCGCGCTGTTTTCAGCATAAGCTTTTCTGGATCAGTATGTCTACCTTGGGTTGCTTCGCCAAGTGTATAGTGTAAATGCAGATATCAGATATGGGTCACTTTTAAAAGAAGATGTAAATTGGTCGTCAAAAAAAACTGATATAGTCAACAAATCGGAATTGGGCATCAGGGTCATAACAGGGACTTAATTTGTTACAGTGTTGCATTTTCTTCTTGGTTTGGTTTGCTTTCACAAGGCAATATCTCAAAGTCACATGTGAGTATAGCTGAGCTCTTATCAGAGTTTACTTCTCAGAGATTATTGTGGCTTTATCCGTAGCTGTCGTGGTTTGTGATACACGCAAACACTTACGAATGTAGCCATCATTCCCCCATTTGATTATATTTAAAGTGCCCCTATTATGCCTTTTTAAATGTTCCTAATATTTTTTTGGGAGTCTCCTACAACAGGTTTATATGCATGCAAGGTCAAAAAACACTTTCATTTTCTCATAATAAACATTTAATTTCACCTCAGGTCTCAGTGATTGTTAAACGATTCGTTAGAAGTAGTTCAAAGAATCAGTCTCATTAAACTCCTCCTTTCCGTGAGCCTACACTGCTCTGATTGGTCAGATGGCCCAGTCCTTTGTGATTGGTCTACTGCATGCACTGCACGCCCATTGCCATAACTGAATGACAGCTATCAATTCACAAGACATTGTATACAATGTATGGACAAAAAAGATAGATTTTACCATATCAATTCGAACCCGAGTCCGACGATGAAACGTCTGAAGTAATCGATCAACCAGAAACTGATTCGCAATCACGACTGGAGTAGGATGTTTCTATATGGTAAGTGTCACCTTAGTTTGTGTTAGAATATGTGATAGCAGCGTCACTGTTACCTGTGGGAACTGTATCAGAATGGCAAGCGAAGCTGAAAACCTCTAAACATAAGATAAACATTTAGGCCAGATGTGTACTGACTTTTTTGTCATAACTATTAACAAAGTAAAAAATGGCTATATCATTGTTTGACATTACATTGGATGTTTACTGTTTATAGAGAGAATACTTCAACTAGTTAGCGCGGATTAGCATCTTAACACCCTATTACAATACAGATAAAGCTCCACTCTACTGTAATAATAAAAACGCAGAGGAAAAAAACTGTTTGTTTTGTAAGTTGTAAACTCCCACGTTAGCCGAGCACAAATGTGAATAGCTGATAATGCATTACACTCTGTAAACAAAAGTCGTGTTCCATCCTTAATCATTACTCCAAGTAATAAGCTGCATTAATCGACACATTTTTTATACAATATTGGACCCACATCTGAATAGCAGAACTACAGAAACGTGAGTTAGCCGGTTAGCAGGAGACATACAGACTAGGGTGTACGGTACACAACATAACATACAAAACTACGAATTTTGAACAATCGCTAGAAAATATAAACATCAATTATTAATCATACTTACAGGTTGAGATTCAGAGGAGCAAACTGGTCCAAATAAACTGGGCAGTGATCCATATTTTAAGACCAAGTGAATTTGTGAATCCTGCGTTAAACTCTGTGAGGTTTGAGAAGCAGTTGTCAGTAAAATGACGGGAACACAACAAAAGATCGTACTGCTGTGGTATTGTTGAAAAAATGAAATTTCCCTGGCGTCTGTGTGCGCAATAAGTGGGCGGGCAATATGCTAATGTTTCGTTGTGACGTCACATCGAAACGGCTTGGGATTCGTTTTACAAACGACTCGTTTAATTGACTCACAGTCGACTCTTTTGAGAGACAGTAACTTATATATGGCACACTTTCAGATTTAAAACTTTGCAGGATGTTTTCATTCACTTAGAGCTATATTACACACTACATGAAAGGAAATTTTCAAAAATCCATAATAGGGGCACTTTAAAATAATATAAGAAGCGCTCTTTGGTTTTCAACTAAAATAACAAATGTGCTCACTCACAGAATCAGACACTGCTGCTTTTTCTATAAAACATTTGCCATTATGAATTACGATACTGCTTGGTTCGTTGGGTCGGGTTGCTTTCTCACCGCCAAACCGCTCCAGTGTTTGTTTTCAATCAGACCACCTCATTCAGGTGATCTCGGAGAAGCGGATCCTAGTGCAATTGCCGTATTCATACATGCCTAAACGAACCGAAGGCTAAAAACGCACAAAACAAACGCTCCAACTGAGCAGGTGTGAAAACACCTTTAGTTATAACATTTACTAATAACGTTTTTAATATGTTAACGTTAACATTTTTATTAACTAACATTAACAAAGGTTAATAAACGCTGCAAAAATATATTGCTCATTTTTAGTTTGTTAGTTAATGTAAAAAACTGTTAACGAAAAAAAAAACATTTTGCATAAAGAAACTGTAAAAAATATGAGGGAGATTCACTCAGTGTATGGATGATAAAATACAGTATATATAATATAAAACAATTTTACAATTCCAAGTAAGATTATTTTTTTATATAGTATTGTTGTTTTATTAACTTATTGTTTATAAATAAAATAAACATTCACATTAATGTAAAAAATGTTTGGGGTTGGTACATATTTTTTATGCTTTTGAAATTAAGCTCAGCAAAGCTGCATTCATTTGAGCATAAATACAGTAAAAAAAAAAAAAAAAAGAAAAAAAAAAGAAGAAGAAATAGCAAAATAGCTTGTTTTCTATTTTATTATATTTTAAAATCCTTCAGAAATCATTCTAATATGCTGATTTGGTGCTCAAGAAAAATTTATTATTATTTTTGTTGTTGAAAAGTTGTGGTGCTTAATATTATTGTGGAAACGGTTCTTTCTTTTTTTTTCAACTTCCTCTGATGAGTAGAAAGTTTGAAGAACAGAACATCTTTGGATTAAAAATCTTTTGTAACAAATGTTTTTATCAAACATCTG
The DNA here is from genome assembly GCF_024489055.1 of Chanodichthys erythropterus. Taxonomy (NCBI): domain Eukaryota; kingdom Metazoa; phylum Chordata; class Actinopteri; order Cypriniformes; family Xenocyprididae; genus Chanodichthys; species Chanodichthys erythropterus. The sequence continues at coordinate 30,963,008 of NC_090226.1, forward strand.
TGTGTTTGACCCCAGCTCGCAGGAAAGATGTGCGGCTCACAAAAGAGCAGGAGAGCCGTCTGCCCTCTCATTGGCTAAAGAGCAAGGGAGCTCACAAGACCATGGCTGACGCACTGTGGCGACTACGGGACCTGATGCTGCGAGACACACTAAACATTCAACAGACGTATAACATCCAAAACATCTGAAGCATTCCTCTTCATTCTCACACAGTGAGATGAGCTGTTCTTAGTGTTTTCATGTTGTGATCGAATAACGTTCTGTTTAGAGTTTTGTAATGCTTAAATATTGTCCGTTGGCTTTGTTAGTGTTGATGTTTCTTGATAGCACTTTCAATTGGCTGATTTTGTATGTTGACTATTAAATGTTCTTAGACCAATTCAAACATTTTCATAAAATGTTGAACTTTAAAGTGTTGACCTTAATGTTTGTGCATTGTAATGTGTGACAGGTTATGTTAGGATTGTTCTGAAAGAATGTAGAAATGGCCGTTTTTGGGTCTTGGTTCGTAAAATGGTATATGACAAGAAGTTAATAGGCCTATTTTTCATATCATCCCAGTTGTATCAGCTAAAATCATTTTGGAATGGACACTATCTGTCTATTGTTTCAATAAACTAACAGTGACAGGACGTTGTTTTTGTATGTGTAGGAAAAATAACCTTTTTTTATCATTTAACCTAGTATATGCTGTATATTACACTGCCCTCCAAAAGTTTGGAAACACCCGAGAAAAGTGGGGTTTTGGACAATATTGGCATGAATCCTTTTTAATTTGGGATAATTTTGCACAGATAATGGACAACGCAAACTACGAAAACATATTTTATTACATAAACAGTTTATACATAGAAAAAAAAATTTGATTCATCAAAATATCCAGCATTAGCAGCTATCAGACCTAAACTGGGTTCTGATTGGTTCATTGTATTATAAACTTAATTGGCAATCAATTGTTGAAGCTATTAAGGTGTGCTGACCCAAAAATCTTTTACAAACCTGGGCCAAGTTTAAACCAGTAACCAGGCATCACAGCTGGCAAAGGGGCATGTCTGACTTTGACATGTATATATTGCCATTATTATGTAATCAAAATGAAAATTATTATTGCTGGTCTTCAATGATAATGTCAAGTTACTTTAATGTATTTGCACCAATAAAATGATAAGGATTTATGCTGATACTGCCAAAACCACACTTTGCCAGGGGTGTTTCCAAACTTTTGGAGGGCAGTGTATGTATATATACAGCTATGGAAAAAATTACATTACATTGATTTCTGAACTTGTAGTGGTATCTTAATTTTTTCCATAGCTGTATATATATATATATATATATATATATATATATATATATATATATATATATATACACTCATACACACACCACTGTTTTGTTGTTGAAAGAAGACTCAAATGCTCATTAATTTTATTTTAGCTGCTTTTATTTATTTTTTTTTATTATCGAAAACAGTAATATTCAAGGAATATTATTAGTTTAAATGAACTGTTTTCTAGTTTAATATATTTTAACCCTAATTTTTCTTTAATTGATTACAACCAATTAGAAAGGTCGAGAAAGTACCAAAGAACAGTTCAGTAAGGTGTTGGAGTCAATATCTATAAATGCCTCATTCATTCATTCATTCATATCAAGCACTGTCCTATTCTGACACATGGTCAGGAGCACATGGTGTGAGAAGAAGGCAATGTTATTTGCTTTAGTAATCTTATTTAAAATGACATGAACTGTACATAAAAAAAAATATGTCTGTTTGTATGAAGGTGTGGAGAAGCCTTTTGTCAGGTTTTATTAAGTTTTTTTTATTTTGCATGTTAAGAAATTCAATTTCTCTTTTTGTTGCCTTAGGGCAACGTTGTCAAGTCAAGTCACCTTTATTTATATAGCGCTTTTTACAATGCAGATTGTGTCAAAGCAGCTTTACATTGATAATTGGTATATCATTTTTCCTTTTAAAGAATAGTGTCAATGCAGGCAGATCAAAAGCACTGTTGTTGAATAAATGTCAAGGATACTGTTGAATATCAAATGTCAAGTCAAATTAAATTAAATTAGGGCTACACGATTAATCGCATTTTATCACGATAACGATATCTGCTTCTCTCGATTGATTTTAAATAATCGTCCCGATATTGGCCCGCTCTATGAAAATGAATATAATTTGGAAATATTGGAAGCAATATTAGGAATTTCGCGGTTTTATCTTTTGAAGTTCCTAAAGGTTTTACCAGTTTTCATAATGTTGATCAGCTAGAAATGATTTTTCTTTGCTTTACGAATTTGCCGGGCAATTTGAATCTGGTTTGTCTTATTGCAAACGAATTTTGTTGCTTTTAAAATCCAATGTGAATACATATTACAAAGCGCTCACCAAAACCATGTTTTGTATTGATTTACCATCTAACGAAGTTATCATAGTTGGTTAAATTTAAGTCTTTGTGCCACCTACAGGCCTTTTGGGTGAAGTGTAGGTTGGTAAAGAACTTGCAAAATAGCCATAGTTACATTACTCTTTTGATAGAATAAACATAATTAATAATCGTGATTATAATTTTGAGGAAACTGTGGCACACGTTGTGCGATAAGGGGTACTTTTTGAGGAAGTTTTGGGCAATACCTCACATTGGCAACAATGTATTATAAGAAGGGAAGATGCAAGGTTTCTGGGTGTGCAGGAACACCCAAAGTGATGTGCAAAAATTGTAACATACACCACTATGTCACAGCAGAGAAGAACTGCTTTTTGAAGTTTCGTACAGAGTGAAATCTTATTACATGAAGTACATTATATGGCATAGCACACTACATGATACAGACATATGCATGTATCAAATTCAATATATCAGTGTCTTTCAAGTGTTTTTCCCTTTTTACTTGATGATTTCTTGAATTTTTAATTTTTTTTAAAATTGATTTTAATGATAATTTTCTCTGACTCTGTTCCATTGAAAAAATATTTTGGGGTTGGGGGAGGGTGGGGGAATTATTATTTCAATTATTATATATTTTTTTATAAATAAAATGTTCCCAAATGAACCAACAAAAATATGTGGAACATTTTTTTTTTTTTTCCATGGGCCATCAACATGTGTGCAGTAGAGGGTTAAAATGTTATTCCTGTAATAGCAAAGTTACATTTTCAGCAGCCTTCAGTCACATGATCCTTCAGAAATCATTCTAATATGCAGATTTGGTGCACGAGAAACATTTGTTTAGATAAACTGCTAAACGTTTTTGTGGAAATTGACTTTTTGATGAACAGAAAGTTCAAAAGAACAACATTTATTAGAAATAGACATATTTTGCAACATTATGAATATATTTACAGTCACTTTTCACCAAATTTCCTTGCCGAATACAAGACTATAGAACGAAAAGAGACAGTAAAGACATTCATAACCGAACATTAATGTCTGTGCTGCACCGTGTACACTTGAGAGGTGGGTTCAAAGTCCGCCATGCTGGTGACGTCACTCGCAAGGGAATGAATGAAGCGTCATCTTTCAGGAGCAGCTTCTGCAGCGCGAGGCCTCACTGCACGCGCAAACACAACATTAGATAGGACTAACTACATTTATTAACCTCCAAATCATAACATATAAACGCAAGACAATGTGGAGCGCCGGAGCGGTGAGTTTTGTGCTAATCGCGTGTTTCTCCTGCGCGTCGGTGAGCGCGGACGGGCTGGTGAACGAGGACGTGAAGCGCACGGTGGATCTGAGCACTCACCTCGCGAAGATAACAGCAGAGATTCAGCTCGCGAATCACGGATCCTCGCGAGCGAACAGTTTCACGCTCGCGCTGGAGGCCGAGCTCGCGCCGCATCTGGCCTTCATCGGTGCTTCTGTGAGTAAATGAAATGATGAATTAATATGCAAGCAGGCACGAGTGGGTGCTACCGGAGGCTCTTTACTAGCTATCACTTCATTTGTTCTCTTTTTGGCTGCAACTTATTAATTTCGGACTGTTTCGTGCGTATTAAATTATTTCTGAAACTTATTTTTAATATGGAGACAATAGGGAGTGCAACTTTTCATATACTGTAGCCTTAGCTAGCTGCATAATTCCGCTTAATTTGTACATTTGCACATATTTTGGCAAGGTTTATCTCAAACAAGGTAGTTATGATGTAATGTTGTTTCGAATAAATCATTCAAGTGAATTATGATGTTATGCACATATCATTATTGAAGTGTTATGTCTGGTAGTTAGCATTAGCAATTGGTGTGCAGCGCACTTCCGCTTTGCTCTGTCAGTGCCAGCGTGACACGTAAGCTCTGGATGCACACTTCACTTCCGTGCTGTATCACTACAGAAACATGAATCCAGCGTCATTTAATAAAATCTTTGATTTCTTGATTAAATGTGTACATAAGCAAGAATGAATGTGAATCCACATATCAAGAGCTCATTTGCAGGTAGTTGACTTTGACCTGTAAGCAGAGAGCTTAAGCTTCAGCAAAATTTAGGGTCAAGAATTTGCCCTGTTTTTCTTACTTTAGATTCTGCACGTTAAGAAGTTTCTGGTTATAACAATTTTTATCTTCACCAGGTAAAGGGGGAGGAAGAGGAAGATGAAAGCCTAGAGCTGAAAGAGAAAACTATCCATGGACAGAGGTAAACACTGGGGCAAAGTATTAAAGGGATAGTTCACCCGAAAATGAAAATGTGATGTTTATCTGCTTACCCCCAGGGCATCCAAGATGTAAGTGACTTTGTTTCTTCAGTAGAACACAAATGATGATTTTTTAACTCCAACCATTGCAGTCTGTCAGTCGTATAATGCATGTCAATGGGAACACTATAAGAGTAAAAAAAAATATGCACAGACAAATCCAATTAAACCCTGTTGCTCGTGACGACACATTGATGTCCTAAGACACGAAACAATCAGTTTGTGCGAGAAACCGAACGGTATTTATATAATTTATATAATTCTCGGTTAGTGAGATCCAGTGTCTGATCGTGCTCTGACAACTGAACTGATCTCTCGCGCTTATACTTCAATGAGTCGCACTAATGTCATTGGTAGACTGTACGTCTGATCATTTCTATATTTGTGATTGCATTTTCTATAGATAATTAAGAAATCATTCTAATTTGACTAGGAATTAGGTTTAAAATAATTAAAGATAAGATTCTGCTGTTGTAGTGACTGCAGTGCTCAGTGCATTAAATCATTAAAGGATTAGTCCACTTTCAAATAAAATTTTCCTGATAATTTACTCACCCACATGTCATCCAAGATGTTCATGTCTTTCTTTCTTCAGTCGAAAAGAAATGAAGGTTTTTGATAAACGTTCCAGGATTTTTCTCCTTATAGTGGACTTCAATGGCCTCCAGACGGTTGAAGGTCAAAATGACAGTTTCATTGCAGCTTCAAAGGGCTTTAAACGATACCAGACGAGGAATAAGGGTCTTATCTAGAGAAACCATCGGTCATTTAAAAAAAAAAAAAATACAACTGTATATGATTTATATAAACAAATGATCGCCTTCCAAGTGCCTCCGCCAAAACCACACTTTCGTATTCTTCAAAAAGCTCACGCTGTATGTCCTACACCTTCCCTATTCTACTAAGGGAAAAAATTTAACTGCCGCTGCGTTCATTCCATAAGGATAAAAATCCTGGAATGTTTTCATCAAAAACCTTAATTTCCAAGACATCTTGGATGACATGGGGGTGAGTAAATTATCAGGAAAATTATTTGAAAGTGAACTAATCCTTTAACTAGATTAATGATCGATCTATTATCAAGTTAAACTTGCTCATACTGTCAAAAAAACTCTTTCAAATTTGACAAATAATCAATTTTCTTTTCCATAATAATCAGCACAATGCAGGGGAAACTGTAATATGAACTGCAGCAGTGCTAAACTGCTCACAGCATCATATAATTAAAAACACAAACTATCAATGTATGAATCAAACTCACAAGACTGCTAACCACTTCTTTTCCACGCATCATTTTATTATATCCATGTATGTACAGTCAAATCATATAAAACAGTGAAATTGCTCCGGAACTATTCCTGTCTGTCTTGCCTGCACTCAAGACGGTGACGTGAGCTCCAGAACCTTCACTCCTATTGGTTGTCGCTCGCGAAATTTGCTTCTCATTTGCATAAAGTTGAAATTTATGAACTTTTGTTGCGTGTCTCCCGTCGATTGACACGCCTACATTCTGTCGCCAATGGTCACTGTCGCTTGTGTTGCCGGAAGTCGTCAGCGCTCCATTGAAATGAATGGGATCATGTCTCTTTGTGGCTAGCAGTGTGAACGGGGCTTTAGCCTGAGTAAAACTGGGACTTGATTTTTTTTTTTTTTTTTTTTTTGTCCATGGGGAGTTGATTGGATGGTTTTGGTTTGCTATTGGTGGATCTCATGTGAGTGACAGGTTGCCCCTCCCTCGCACCAGTAAATGCGTCGAGATGAGAAGTTATTTTGATTAAAGTTTATGAGGGCACATGAATTTTCTTTATAATAGATACTGTCAGTTTTTAATTTATGGTGACTTTAAAGGTGCCCTAGATTCAAAAATTTAATTTATCTTGGCATAGTTAAATAACAAGAGTTCAGTACATGGAAATGACATACAGTGAGTCTCAAACTCCATTGTTTCCTCCTCCTTATATAAATCTCATTTGTTTAAAAGACCTCCAAAGAACAGGCGAATCTCAACATACCAACTGTTACGTAACAGTCGGGGTGTACGCCCCAATATTTGCATATGCCAGCTCATGTTCACTACATTATGAAAGGCATTAGACAAGGGCAGCCAGTATAAACGTCTGGATCTGCACAGGTGAATCAACAGACTAGGTAAGCAAGCAAGAACAATAGCGAAAAATGGCAGATGGAGCAATAATAACTGACATGATCCATGATATTTTTAGTGATATTTGTAAATTGTCTTTCTAAATGTTTCGTTAGCATGTTGCTAATGTACTGTTAAATGTGGTTAAAGTTACCATCGTTTCTTACTGTATTCACGGAGACAAGAGCCGTCGCTATTTTCATTATTAAACACTTGCAGTCTGTATAATTCATAAACACAACTTCATTCTTTATAAATCTCTCCAACAGTGTGTAATGTTAGCTTTAGCCATGCAGCATAGCCTCAAACTCATTCAGAATCAAATGTAAACACTATAACAGTATACAATACTCACATAATCCGACGCATGCATGCCGAACACTTTGTAAAGATCCATTTTGAGGGTTATATTAGCTGTGTAAACTTTGTTTATGCACTGTTCAAGGCAAGCGCGAGCTCCGTGGGTGCGGAGCACGAGAATTAAAGGGCCAGTAGCCCTGAATCAGCTCATTTATAATGATGCCCCAAAATAAGCAGTTAAAAAATGAATTAAAAAAATCTATGGGGTATTTTGAGCTGAAACTTCAGACACATTTAGGGGACACCTTAGACTTATATTACACATTTTTAAAAAAAGTTCTAGGGCACCTTTAACATGTTCAGCATTACAAAAATCAGATTTAAATTAGGGCTGCACAATAATGGTTAAATTGATAATCACGATTATTTTGCTCAAATTATAATTTATTAGTAATCATGATTGTTCTCATTTGAGACATTTCTTTTTGTATTTCTTCAGAATTAATTATCGTGAGCACACTTCAAGAGAACGTCAACTCATAAGCAGGGTTTATATAGTTTTCTTCTGATTTACTATATTTATCATTTACTTAAATGCTTTTTACCAGTGGTCTGCCCAAGGCATTTTTTAATTCTCAGCATTGGCCGTTACCTTTTTCTGTTTGGCTGATAAGTGCCATGAGCTGGACTTTTATTTTGACTTAAATTGTTGACATAATTTGATATTTTTGGAATTAATATTCGGTTTTAGCTTTTGAGAGAGGCTTCTTAAAGTTTTGATAATTTAGAAAGTAACAGTCGACCGATATTTTTTTTTTTTTTTTTTTTTTTTTTTTTTTCATGTTCGCAGTGCATTAACTAATGTTAACAAATGCAACTTTTGATTTTAATAATGTATTAGTAAATGTTGAAATTAACATTATCGAAGATTAATAAATGCTGTAGAAGTATTGTTAATTCTTAGTTCATGTTAACTAAATTTGTTAACTAATGTTAAATAATGAAACTTTATTGTAAAGTGTTACCCTGATTCCCTTAAAGGGGTGGTTCACTGTTTTTTTTTATTCTACACCGCTGTTTCCCTTCTCTTAAAAACGCTCACTTCTCCTTCAAAAATACGCATTGGACTGAGATTGGTTAGCTGGCCCAGTGAGTCGCTGTCCGGAACATGTTGTCACGATTCACATTTTCCTGAAACGCCACGCCCCTTACCATTACAGGCCAACGTTGCATGTGCTTCAGTCAAAGTCCAGTCTTTGCTTCATTGGAAATGTAAATAATGGCATCAGAATTGCTGTATCAATTTAAGAGTTTTGGGAATTAAATCTCTTGACATTTGGCAACACAAGCATTAAAAGTTCACAGAGGCTTGTTGTAATTTCAGGATAAATAACCAGTGGGCTAATATCCCGAATGATTTTGCTTATTCTAATGAAATAATCGCAATTGCAATTAAAATGACAAAAAGTTACACGTGGGATATGAGAGACTCTCCTCTTTGTGTATGTAGGCATGTTTCCTCTTCTTGGAGATGTATATATCATTTACAGCTCCAACTTGTTTCCTCCTGCAGTGGCAAATTCTTCGAGGCACAGTTACCATCTTCTCTCGCACCGGGTGCTAAACTGCGGGTGAAGGTTGAGACGGTATTCAGTCACGTGCTGAAGCCTTTCCCCACCCAGATCACCCAGGCCGAGCGACAGCTGGTGGTTTTCCAGGGGAATCACTACCTGTACTCCCCGTACCCCACCCGCTCCCAGACCACCCGTGTTCGCCTGGCCTCCAAAACCGTGGAGAGCTATACCAAACTGGGCAACCCCAGCAAGAGCGACGAGGCCATTGAGTATGGACCATTCAAAGATGTACCTCCCTTCAGCCAGGTGACTGACCACAATAGTCATTCTGTTGTGTAGTAATATACTTCAAACAGTGTGAATACATGATGGTGTTGAAGCATCATGTGTCAAAACAAACACCACGAGGCGTCAGTGATAGTTTTTACTGTGTAATGACGGCAGTTCCTTCTAAGCTGCTTCCGCAAGAGAAGCAAAAATGATATTAATGTGTGGACCTCTACTTTGAACAGTAGTGTATAACCTTTTGAAAACTGCTGGTTTGTAGGATGCCATGAAGATCCACTATGAGAACAACACACCCTTCCTTACCATCAGCAGCATCACTCGAACCATCGAGGTTTCTCACTGGGGCAACATCGCCGTTGAGGAAACCATCGATCTGAGACACACTGGTGCCTACCTGAAGGGGCCTTTTTCCCGCTATGACTACCAGAGACAGTCTGATAGTGGCATTTCCTCAGTCAAATCTTTTAAGGTATCTTAAAAATCTTATTTATTTATTTTTTTAACTCGTTAAAGAATTTCACAAAATGACTGCTGGTCTAACATGATGGTTTAGCTAAAGGTGGCAACTTGAAAGAAATCTCAGGGGTTCAGGGGTGGAATTCAATTTTAACTTAAAAGGGTTAGTTCACCCAAAAATGACTAATTACTCAATACCCTCATGTCGTCCCAAACCTATAAGACATTAATTCTTCTTCGGAACACAAATGAAGATCTTTTCAATGAAATCTCCATTGACAGCCTACGCAACTACCACTTTCAAGCCCCAGAAAGGTAGAAAAGACATTAAAATAATCCATGTGACTACAGTGGTTTAACCTCAGTTCTGTAAAGCGATGCGAGTGCTGATTTTGCACAAACTATTTACAGAATAGTAATCTTCAACACATTTACACAACAGCGTCTGCTCTCGCGTCAACACAACACGCATGCGTCGTGCTCTTGTGAAGGCACGTTGGAGATTAAGGTTTTGTAAATAAAGTGGTAAATAGCGTCACTTAATAAAATTGAGGTTAAACCACTTGTTTCACACATGGAGTACTTTAATGATGTCTTTACTACCTTTCTAGGGCTTGAAAGTGGTAGTTTCGTAGGCCGTCTATGAAGGGACAGAAAGCTCTCGGAATTCATTAAAAATATTTTCATTTGTGTTCCGAAGATGAGCGAAAGTCTTACGGATTTGGAATGACATGAGGATTTTGGTTGAACTATTCCTTTAAATTATGCTTAAACCGGTTGAAGTAGAGGAAACTTGATAACCATGTGGCAGTTTGGTTTGGTGTTCTTCAACTTATCTATTTTGTCTCCCTGCAGACCATCCTCCCAGCCTCTGCTCAGGATGTGTACTACCGCGATGAGATCGGGAACATCTCCACCTCTCACCTCCAAGTTCTAGATGATTCCGTAGAGGTTGAAATCCGTCCCCGTTTCCCACTGTTCGGTGGCTGGAAAACACATTACTACATTGGTTATAATCTTCCCAGCTATGAATATCTCTATAATCTGGGTGTGTGTCTGATTTATCAAGTTGAGAGATTAGAAAAATTTTCCTTAAATTGAAAGTCATTATAATTGTATGCATCCATTTGTTCTTTAGGAGATCAGTATGCCCTGAAGATGCGTCTGGTCGATCATGTCTATGATGATCAGGTTATTGACCAGCTAACTGTGAAACTGATCCTTCCGGAAGGAGCCAGGTGAGCATCTGATATGCACTAGCATTACATCTCAATCAGAATTGTTGACTTGCAAACAAAGTTTCATTTGGACACTTACAAGTAGTATAAATATGAAATACACAATTGCTTTGAAAATCTTGACTGTTACTTTGTTTGTCTCCTAGAAATATCCACATGGACACTCCCTACCCCATCACCCGCAGTCAGGACGAGCTCCATTACACTTACTTGGACACCTTTGGCAGACCTGTGCTGGTGGCCACCAAGAACAATCTGGTGGAGCAGCACATTCAGGACGTTGTGGTAATCTCAGACTTTCATAGGAGACCAACAGGGTCATTTTGAATGATGTTAAAGCTCTTGGAAGCATACAGAACATCTCTAAAGCATTGTCTTCCTCAATTTCCCCAAGTACAGTCCTGTTTTATCATCTTATATTTATTACAGCAGTGCTGAGAAAATATGTGCTGAACATTTTATTTTCATATTTTAGAGTCTGGTCTAGATAAGCATGGAGGGATAAGAGTGCCTCTTAAATAAAAGGAAAGCTTTAGGCCTGGTTTCACAGACAGGGCTTAGACTAAGCCAGGATAAGGTCTTAGTTCAATTAGGGTATTTAAGTAGCTTTTATAAACGTACCCTAGAAAAAACCATTACTGGTGTGCATCCTGAGACAAAACAATGACACCAAACTGATTTTTAAATATAAATTAAAAGTTTTAATTTAAATGCACCAATTTGTCACTGACATTTATAACAATTTTTTTTTTTTTTTTTTTTAAATTAACACAATTTTTTTTAAAAAACATTGATTTTGTAAACTAATTTTTTATAATATATTTTCTTAATCAGCTTAAATGCAATTTAAGAAAATATAAATGTAAAAAAATTCTTTCATATTCCCATATATATATATTTTTAAATTTACTTTTACATAGTATAATATAAAGTAGGATTGTGATGAGATCTTGTGCCAAGAGTTTCTCGCTCTATAAAAATGTCGATTGAACGGCTGTCTTGTGATAACGCCATGGCAGAGCGTGGGGTTGAAATTGGCATACAATATGACACTGCTATATTAAAATTACATAATGCCTCCACTGTAGTTTGGCTTTTTAATAGAAATAAAAACCATTTAATTCAGTTGGATAACGGACGCTTCAATTTTAAACTATTGTAAACGTCTGCTCATCCACCACGAGCGGCAGAGTTGCACACAGTGCAGCAAATCACAGTTCACTGATCACGCGGCGAGAGTAAGATGAGTAAGACCATGGCGGAGAATTAGTTGGGCAACAGAGCATAAGCGTCTGATAAATGCGTGCAAATTAAGCTACATACAATAGCCTGTCTCCCGATATCAAACCTATCTTAGGTTGGGCTGTGTAGTTGTGACCACCTCTTAGCTCTGGTCTCTGTTTGCACTTTGAATATTGAGAGAGTACTTTGTTTATTCTTAGTCTTAAGTGCAAACATAATCAGAGTTTTGTGTTATTTATTTTTATGTATACTGTTTTTATTTCTGTGTTCAATTTGTGGAAAGGAGGTCACACACAGCCTCAGTCAGACGTTCTGGAAGCTCATAATTCATGTACAGTAAGGTCTGAAGAGACTCATGTGAAATGCAGGAGAGAAGCCAGTCAGTTGAGTTTGTGGTAAAACCTTTTGCAGTGCTTGAGTATTGTTTTTCAATGCATATAATTCATACTTAGAAAGAAGAACTGAAATGTCATTCATTAAAAGATGATTAGTTCAAACATTTCAAAATGCACCTGCAGACTATTTGAGTCACAATTTTTTTTCATTGAGAATTTCTTAAAAAATACTGTGCAAAAATCTTGTTCTGTTCTCGTGAACTGAGTCTCACTTCGTCTCATCTCATGAGCTAAGTGTCTCATCACACTTATTATTCACTGCAGTTCTACTTTGCCTCTAAAGTACAGGTGCATCCGTTCAGCAAACCTTTCTTAATTTTTCCAATGGAACTGAAGTGCATGCAAAGCGTGAAACATGCCAAAAATGTCTTGTGGAGGCAGCATCCGCATTAGTTTGCTTGGGCAAAAAGCGTCAAGTATAAACCCTCTGTTTTTCTCATTAGGTTCACTACAACTTCAATAAGATCCTGATGCTGCAGGAGCCATTGTTGGTGGTGGGAGCGTTCTACATCCTCTTTTTCACTGTCATCATCTACGTGCGCCTCGACTTCTCCATCACCAAGGTGCGCCTGGAGCACACAGTAATGTTAATCTGACATCTTCACAGTCATTTCTTTAACTAAGCTTTCTGCTTCCTCATTTCCTTTGCTAGGATCCAGCAGCAGAGGTGCGTATGAAGGTGGCCTCCATCACCGAGCAGGTCTTGACTCTGGTCAACAAGCGTCTAGGTCTGTACCGCCACATGGATGAAGTTGTGAACCGCTATAAGCAATCCCGGGATACCGGAGCACTGAACAGCGGCCGCAAGACCCTGGAGGCCGAACACCGAACCCTCACCAGTGACATCACTGCTTTACAAGCCCGTCTCAAAGCAGAGGGCTCCGATCTGGCTGAAAAAGTAGCGTCAATCTCTTTTTTTTTTTTTTTTTTTTAAACCTTATTTCAGAATGTTTAAGCTGGTGGTCTTAATGGTTTTTCATCTCTCTGCCTGCAGGTTGGTGAGATACAGAAGCTGGACGGCCAGCTGAAGGATCTAGTGTGCCGATCCTGTCAGGAAGCCGAGCGGCTGGTGGCCGGAAAGGTGAAGAAGGATGCCTACATCGACTCGGATAAAAACCTGGCAGGCAAGAGGCAAGAGCTGGTCAGCCGCATCGACAGCCTTCTGGACGCCTTGTAAATCAAACATCAGATGACCAGTCTACAGTCAGGCCATGAAACAGTCACCGCCCTCAAAACAGTCACACGGACTGGCAGACCAACAGTGTACACTCATACAATATGCATCATTCTGTGAACATCATGTTGGTGCCTTTGTGGGAAATGAAACTGATTTTTGTAGGATATGCATGTTGTTTTGTGTTGCTGAATATGTGTGTGTGATTGTGGAAGAGGGTTTTGTGTGCGTTTTCTTGGATGCAGAATTTTTTTGTTTCAAGTTGCTGAATGTCAGATGCAGTCTTCATTATCACAGTCCACCAACCTGCTTACTTTTCATATTCATTTGCAGTTTTTGGAGTCGGGTTTGAATTTAAATTCAATTAGTTCCACAAGCCCTCATAGTAATCTCACCTGAAAAACGTTGCACTTACTGTTTCCAAAAAAAAAATAATAATAAAAAAAAAAAAAAAAAGAGAATGATCTACCCCCATCCTAAAACACAAGTATGGAACATCAGGTGCTGAAATGGTTGACACTGATATCATTTTTGCAAATTTTCTATTGGGTTTTTATTTCTCACATTTTTGTATCATTTTGATTTTTTTTTTTTTTTTTTTTTTTTTTTTTGTAAGTGATGTACTTAAATTCCACAGTGAATGACATGAATAAGATTGATTTTTGAATTTGCTGGTGAAATATTTTCGGTCCGTAAATAAACAAGGGGTTTAAAACCGGACCGGTGCTCTCATTTATTTTACTATGAGTCTTTGCAAAGTGAAGCATTTCTACTTCAAAATGTTCAGGCCATTAGGCACCTGATTAATTCATTAATCTAGCAATTTTAAATTCTTGTCCATAAATGTTTAGTTTCCCCCAGAATATATATTTGAGCTGTGTCCTGTTCTTAAGGCAAAACTACAAGTGGAATTTGTAGCAAATTAACACAAATATTCATTTAACTAAAATGTAAGACAATACAAAGTTTTGAAACAGATTATTTTTAACTGTATAAACTGTAATAAACCCTTTTTTGACAAAAGACTGACAATTGCAAATCAGATCTGTTGGTAATTTGCATATTATAAAAATGTAATTCAATCACAAAGTATGAATTTATGATATTTCTTTGTGTGGGTGTATATTGTGGGCCAAGTTGTTGAAGTTTAATCTGGATCAGTTATCTAGATTTGGAAATCCCATGTTTTGCTATACAGGATGAGCTAAGTGTTATTCACAGGTAAATCAATAACAATTACAATTTTAACAATATTTCAAGTGTAATTTAAGAGATTTGTTGTATTTTTAATCCAATCTTTCTTTGTAAAAGGCATAACGTTTATCATACTTACTTCAAAGTTATTAGTTTGAATATTTATTAGTTTAAATATAAATTGAACCAAACACTATAATAACATCTTAGTTGATACTTCAATATACTTTATTTTTGACAAAACGTCCCATGTTCATGACTGCACATTTTCAGTAGTGACCACATCACATTACAGAATTTTAACTCGTACTAGAACACTACTAAAACATTAAAATACTAATTATTTGCATAACTGCACTAAAATTTTTAAAATAAACCCCCAAAATAAATGATTATGTGTTCCCTTTTGTCACTACCAATGATGGCATGTTCGGTAGTGACAGTCTTCGCCTAGCTCAAAGATGCTAATCAGCACATGGTTAGTTAGCACATTCTGCACAGTTGTACACAGAAAAAAAAAAAAGAATATATATATATATATATATATATATATATATATATATATATATATATATATATATATATATATATATATTATCGAATAAGACTCAAAAAACAATGTCACACCACGTTTCGTTTGTGACTGTTTCGGTAATGACAATTTTAGACACTTTTGAGCCTAGCTCAAAGATGCTAATCAGCACATGGTTACCTAGAACAGTTCTGAACAATTGTAGGGATACACAGAAAAAAAAAAAAAAAGTGGAATAACACCCAAAAAAGTTTGCTTTATGGTGGAAAAAAAATGTGTTTTGTAGTGATGTTTCTTAGTGACAGATTTTCAGACTGTTGAACACATTTAACTCAAAAGGATGGTTCCTCTCAACTATGAAAGAGAGGCTATGAGAGGGAGGGACACATGAATATTTCCTAATAAAAAATGTAGAAGTGTGGTTAAAATCAGTCTGAAGTACTAAAAAAAAGTTTTAAACAACACAAAATTGATCCAGATCAAAACTTTTGGATTTTAGATCCAATCTGATATCAGAATCCTTTTTTTTTTCTTCTTCTTTTCTTTTGAACAATCCATTTTCAAGATTTGATCCAATCCGATAGATTACTTTTGAACAACTGGGCTCAGGTGAAAAAGAAATGTAAAAGAAATTCAACTGTAGAGCCTCACTTTAATGAGTTTACACGTTATGACCACAAGAGGGCAATATCACTCTGTACTCGATCTGAAACCATGTCTAAAACCATGGTCTCTCTAAGTTGAAGTTAACGTTCTTAAACTAACCTGTCTGCTGGACTAGGTGAGGGATAAAAAAGTAAATATATTCCCAAAAAAATCTATATGTCATTACACAGTTGTTGTGTTTGATCACTGCATACAGAGTTTATAATTATTGCGCTATTTTGGAGATCTGTAACAAAAAAGTGAAATATCTCCCACAGAGTAACCAGTTCTCCTTCATTACTAACGCGCACAACAAAGCTGTATTATCATACGGCCGACATTACTTGAGGTGCTTCTATACAGCACATGCCCAGGATCCCATTCTCAGCCAAAGCCAAGAAGCTGGCAGAGGCCAACCTGAGGTCATCACCTCCCTCATGAGGTCATCACTGGTCACCACAGGGCCATTTCCTGTGCCAAAATAACAAGAGCCATTCTCGTCTCCATGATAACGCAGACATATTGTATGTGCTGTACAATAATCATTCTGAAAATACACACTGGAGGGAAACCAAGACAATGTCTGTTAGCACTGATGCTTAGAGTGCCTGGAGCCTCACAATGGCACGCACTCTGTGTTTGTGGTTAGTCTTTTGCACCGCTGGGTGGGAAACCCTGTGAAAGGCTTATTCTCACACATTCGCAGACAAAATGCTGTCAAAATGGCTTTTGTGAAAGTCAAGGGCATGTGTGAATGCTGAACAGAACATACAAACAGAAACATTTCTAGAATGGCTATATGCCTGTGCTTTTCATTGTCATGCATTACTACTGCCATAGTCCATATGTTTATAGTTACAGAACTTGATAACATCTGTCAGCACATCAGTTCGGGTCATACTTAAGTGTGAGTATTCTATTACAACTGGACAGTACTGACCATTTTTACTGCTAGAGGATTTTGTAATTATTTTATTTTTAGTTGTGTATCTTTTTACTATTATTACAATACTGTTTAAAAGTTTGGGGTCAGAATGATTTTTTAGAACAATTAATACTTTTATTAACCCTCTATGGTACGCATTATGTTCTAACCATGAAATATATATATTTTTTTAAATAAGCGTTTTTTTTTGGTGGCGGGGGGGTATGTTAACTTAGGGAAACGTTGCTATATAGCAACACAATAGAAAATGATCAAAAAAGTAGTTTTTCAATAAAATTATGATTTTCTTTTCTGTTTAAACGCACATTTCATAGATTTATATACTTGGAACTCATGCAAACTAAAAATAAGTAGATTCCTATCATTTAATCTCTATTATTCCCTATCATTTGGCTAACTTATCCTCACACTCATCATATGGAAGAGCTAACTCTGTACTCTTCCTATTGTTCTTTCCATAAAATATTGCTATATTAATTATCTGAAAAGAAGAAATACATTTATTTATACATGAATATAACTATACTACAACAAACACTTATAAATAAATAAATAACCTCAATTATATTGTTGATGGTACTATTAAAAAAACCCAACGGGGAAATAAATTACTGCAATTAGAAATGAGGTTAATGGAGCAATTTCTAGAGCACTTCTACAGTTGTCTTCTTTGTGAGGATGACAGTGGGAAAGAGAGTTTTTGAGGGACATTCAAATGTCATGGGAATTAAAAACAGATTATTTTTCTGAATAACAAGGAAATTAGTAGAAATTAATTGTTGCCATATGGCAACTCTGTACTATAGAAGGTTAAGCATGGAAGTAATAAATCAATCAAAAGTGACAGTAAAGACACAATGTTACATTTATATTCATCACAGAATCCTGGATAAAATGAATCACAGATAAGCAGCACAACTGTTTTCAACATAATAATAATAATAATAATAATAATAATAAATGTTTCTTGAGCATCAAATCACATTTGAATGATTTCTGAAGGATCATGTGACACTGAAGACTGGAGTAATGATGCTGAAAATTCAGCTTTGATCACAGGAATAAATTACATTTTAAAATATATTGACATGGAAAATTTAAATTGGAATAATATTTCACAATATTAGTTTTTACTGTATTTTTTATTAAATAAAAGCAGCCTTGGTGAGCAGAATAGACTTCTTTCAAAAACAATACAACATTTTACCTATGCCAAATTTTTTGATTGGTTATGTATGTATTTTTATTTTATATTTGTTTTGTGTGGCTTTTTGTTACGCTAACACTTTTTTTAAAGCTGCAGTCCGTAACTTCTTTTGGTTAAAAATGATCCAAAATCAATTTTTGAGCAAGTACATATCCAGCCAGTGTTCAAAACTATCTCCTCACCTTAGCCCGATTCACAACAGTAAGCTTGTAATAATATTTTCTAATTCGGGTGGTACTGGGAAATTTGTGCATGCAGATGTTCATCATTACATCACGTCTGTTTACATAAAGAAGGAATTCCAGATAGGCTATATATCATGTGAGGATGCTGCAGGTGACGGATCATTTATAGCCTTTTCTCACAGCAGCTGCAATAATTAAACTTATCATTTTGATGGGATTGTATGGAATGACAAATTAGTGTTATATAGATTAGACTACAGAAACTGAAAAATACCATTATAATGTTAATACACACTAAATACACATAGTCATGCAGTGCTGATGTTTTTGACATTAACAATTTGCATGTTGGTTTGACGTGATCTGAGCTAATCTGTCGTTAGATTTAATCACCATTGGTAGCCAGATTTATTGCTTTTTTTCCTCAGTTGGTCGGAACAAAAGTGGCAGACGTGTTACTTACTTGTTCATTTTCTGGTGAAATTCTTATTTTGGTCATACTTCCAAGATGTAGAATCTGTGATTCCAACGTACGGTATCCACACCAATGTGGTGTCTGACAGCAAACATTAGATTCATCCGCTCTGAGGAGCCGTGCCGATCCACAACCCACGTAAAGATGATACTTCCACAAATAACTGCAATCGCAGGTTTCAAACAGAGATGGCGACAAAGAGGCAAAAATGACAAACTGCAGATTTAAGGAATGTAAATTATATTTTTATTTTCAAAAATCTCACAGATTTTTCACTGACAAACATATTTACGCCATATCAACAGACCATAATATCAGTGGGCTCTTTCTGACTTGGGCCAGTAAGTAACCACCTATAGCAGGGTTAGGCAAGTTCAGTCCTAGAGAGCCGCTGTACTGCAGAGTTTAGCTCCAACCCTGAAAAAAAACCTTCAGCTGCCTATAGCCATAGTAATCCTGAAGAGCTTGATTAGCTTGTTCAGGTTGTGTTTGATTAAGGTTGGAGCTAAACTCTGTATGACAGTGGCTCTCTAGGACCGAACTTGCCTACCCCTGACCTATAGCAACACCCTAGCAACCACCAGTTGACCAATTTGACCAACTATAGTTTGAATTTTATAATGTTTACTAAAAAACTCACATAAAATAAAACCAGCATAATTTGGATCCCGGATGCCGATAGGTCAGTACAGCGTTCCATTCGTTATATTCACAAATTAGCACAGCCTCTCATAACTTATTCCTTAAAGAAACAAGTTTTCATTTCAGCTTGAGTTTGACACAGAGCCAAATGTCAGATATTTGACAGTAATAAGCCCACACATGCATACACATGGTATGGAGGTTTGTCTAGATTTCCAGCGCGAGCCGATTGGTGAACGAGAGAGGGTCGTTACGGGTGATGCCGCTCCATCATAGCTTCATCTAGAACATACAGTACAGCTCCTGCCAAAGCTGCGGTTTAGCTGTTGACCAGACCGGAGCTTAAATTCTGTTTGAAACCGGAATCCAGCAGCAGTACTGTATCCTGATGTGGTGCACAATGAAAGCTGAGGTGTATGTGAGGGTGTGGGGGAGGTGGGGGGTGGGAGCTGAAGAGTTCAATGACAGTTTCTCAAAGCCCAGGCAGAAAGCTCAAGAAGCTCGAGAAGCCTCCAGAAACGAACAAAGAGTCCAACTTGGCCGGTGCTCATTAGCGATAGAGAGGCGACAATAGAGGCGAGTGTGAGGTGGTCTCGTGCCCCAGGACCGCACTGACCCGCCGTTGATTGATTGTGCCGGGCCGGGCTCACCTGCAGCCCTTGCGCACGCACACGCGCACACGTCCTGACAGCCCGCAGAGAGACCCGTCAGTGTCAGAGAACAATATCCTGCACTGTGCAGCTTGCAACTGAGCACGCTCATAAATCACCACGGTGACAGAGACACCGCCCTCACTGTCCGCACTCCATGACACGCACACATGCAACCAAACACACACACACACACACACACACACACACACACTCTGTCAAAAAACCTCAAGCTGTGCAACTACATGAAAGGGGTGTTTTTGAAAGGTTACATTGTGGCACCTGACTTAAGCCAGCAAAAAATATTCAGCTTATTAACTGCGTCCTCTCACACTGTTATTTACGTAATTATGAAACGGATATAAAGCATCCTGGTTCTGGTTGCTGATTGGTTAATACAGCTCTCCATATTGTAACAGAAATGACTTGAAAAGACCTGTTTACCTTAATCATACAATCTTTTGTATATTTTTCATCAAAATTTAATTTAATTGGCTTGCCTCTACCATGTGACATGAATTTGCTGCAAAATATTGTATAGTTTGAATGGACTTCATTTGGCATCAACAAAAATTTCAATTAACAAATCATTTTCCATTTGCTCTTCATTTTCTAGCTGCACAATCTCATAAAACCTTCAACCATTCAGCTTTTATACGAGAAACAAAGACCTCCAGTAGTCTAACAGGAAATAGACACCCCTCCACAGGTGAATATATGACCTCTAAACATCCCCACATGGAGTGGACCTGAGGCCTGAGGCCCAATCCTCCCCTCACAACAACTTTTATCTCAAACGCACTTTCATCTCTCTTTCATCCCATTTTTTTTTTTAATAAAGAAAGACGAAGTCCAGCTGCAGCTTTCTCTATGTCTATCTCTTTCTTTCTCCTCAACATCCTTCCATTCTGTCTTTTAATGACATTTTTAAAACATGGATTTGACTATAAATTCTGTTTGGATGAGCTACATTATATATAAGTTCAATGTTGCTATAAGATTTTTTTTTTTTTTAATTCAGATGAATTTATGTAATTTACTATTTTCGAAAGTTTGTGTTCAGTAATACATTTAAAAAAAAGGCATTAATACTTTTATTCAGCAAGGATGAAATAAAGACATTAACAATGTTACTGAAGATTTCTATTTCAAATATATTCTGTTCTTTTGAAATTTCTATTCATCAAAGAATCCTGGGACAAATCATGCTATCCCGGTTTCCATAAAACTATTTATTATTCAGCACAACTGTTTTCAACATTGATAATAACCAGACATGTTTCTTGAGCTTCAAATCAGCAAATTAGAATGATTTCCAAAGGATCATGTGACACTGAAGACTGGATTCTGAAAATTCAGCTTTGATCACAGGAATAAAATTACATTTTTAAAAAATATTCAAACAGAGAACAGTTATGTTGAATTATAATAATATTTCACCATATTACTGTTTTTTACTGTATTTTTATCAAATAAATGCAGCCTTGGTGAGCATAAAGCCCTAAGTATATGTCACGTTTTACGTGTACGCAAGTACAGTGCGTATGATGCAAATTTTGTCATCAGAAGAGTACACGCATACTGTACACGCACCGCCGGATTTTTGTAACCACGCTTACTTGTATGCACAGGTCGCACATGTGAATTAATTTTTTTTATTTTTTTTTTGCAGTAATTACTTTCTCCACTTTGTCCCCTGGGGGCATCAATTCACAAGGTAGTCAAAGAAAAACTGCATAAACAGAACAGACCAGAACACATGCAAGCTACAGCAACAATGGAGGCCTACATAGACGAGAGATTGTGCAAAGAGGTTAGAAAGTTTGTACAACTCTAGCATGAATGAATAGAGAGTTGTTTACATGTGTTGTAACCCGTGGCGAGAGATTGCTCAAAACTGCGCATGTGTCGGACGCCTATGTACGTGTACGAGTCAAATGAAGTATACTTTGCAAGGCTGTGTGTTTGACTGTGTGCGTACACTAGCGTACGCATAAAAAACAAAGTATAGAGGTATTCATTGACGTCACTTTCCCGCAGGAAAACGCCCCTTCAGCTGGACTGAGTGGCAAAAGAACCTGCTGCATGACTGGATTTAATAGGGGAAACTGCGAAAACGCGAGTAGCCTACATCAAGCGAATATCAGTTTAAACTAAAGGTTGGACTGGAATAGTGTTCCTTACAACTTACCAAAGTTCCAGTGATCCGTGGATATTGACATGCAGCCAGAAATCGTGATTCCTGACATTTATTTATTTCCTGACATTAATATATACATTATAAAGGTATGTCTAAATCCGGGTGATCACTTATATCAATGTTATATATATCGTCATATCATCCAGCCCTAAAATTTGTATAGTTTTTGTCTGTTTATTTAAAAAAAAAATGGTCAAATCTATTTGTCGCAAAACTCTTTCCTGTTTTAGATGTTTTGTGTGTTTTTCGCGGCATTCACGCTGAAAACCAATGCTGGCACTCAGTGGGCATAACAGCAGTCACAACAGCCGACGTTGACTTAAGAGACTTCTTTTAAAAACATTTAAAAATCCTTTAAACGGTACATATATAAATGTGTGTATGTAATAATACATACAATTAAGTATATTTTAATATACATAGATTAATATTTTATACATATTATAAAATATATAATGTATTTACTATGTGTATTTATTAAATAACTCGTTTAAAGTAACCATTAATTCAATTTCGGTGACTTTTATATAATGGCAGAAATAGCAATATGATAAAAGCACTAAGACACTAACGGTTCAGTGATCCCTTACCGATGGTAAAATCAGTGTAATGCACGGCTTCAAGTGGCTTAGCCAAACTTGGTCCTCACACGACCACAGCGCCTGCCGGTTTAGAAAAGTGCTCAACAATAGAGTATGTGAGAGAAGCCAGGCACTGCCCTGTCCGGCGGTCATTCCACACTGACAGAGCTTTAGTAAGAGAAAAAGAAAAGAGAGCAGGATGAAAGGTGAGTGGTGCCCTGCGCAGGTGGCAGGTGTGATCACGGCGGTAAAAGACGAGGGACGGCAGGAACAGAGGGACACAAAGGACCGGTCTGTTTCCCGCTCACAGCTGCAGGGGGTGGAGATGAGCCCGGCTGACAGATAGACAGACACGACAGGGGAGGGGAGGGATGAGGCACGGAGGGAGACGGAAAGATGGAAGGGGAGCTCTGACGGTGATACTTCAAACGCAGGATTGGGTCCTGGGTGCCGAGAGACACATTCTTTCTAAAAGAAGGTGGGGGCAGGCGGAAGAAAGAGGGAGATAGAAAAGAGTAATGCTGCCTGTGCGCAAGTGTGCGTGCCTGTCTCTTGATGTTCTGCAGGGAACAATCTTTACAGTGGCTTCAAAAACGAGTTGGGCATTCATACGTTGAAAGTGTCTGAATGGTAGAGCAATAGATTGCAAAAAAGCGCCATTTTTGATTTTTGACATTACATTGATTGGTGTGATTTCAGACAGTTCACACAGGTGAACTAGTGCTAGAGTAACCACAAGTGTAGCCTAGTTTATCACCACATTAACTATGAACAATAGTTTGAAATCAGAAATATCAGCATCAGGCTATACAATGTAAAATTTTTTTTTTTTTTTTAAAGTTGTAAATAAAGATTATCTGAATAAGTTTTACAAATAAATAAATAAATAAATAAATAAAAATACAAGAAAATTGTATATAAGTCTTTGCTGTTGCTTTGTAATTATTTGTGAAATTTACTTGCAATTTCTGAGTGAAAACTGTTTCAAAGGAAATCATACACAGTGTCCACGATAAAGAAAAGGGCAAAAATATTTAAAAAAATATAGTCTAAAACACATGAGCCAAATTCTTAGAAATGCCATTTGTGCTCATGTTGGTTTCATATGGTTTTAAAAATTTTATTTTATTTTCATTTTTTTTTATTTTAATTTTTATTTTTTTAACCTTTAACATATTGCCATTACACCTTAATACATGTGATTTCACATATTTATGATTATTAATATTAATTATCTATATATATATATATATATATATATATATATATATATATATATATATACACACACACTAGGGCTGTCAAGCGATTAAAATGTTTAATCTAATTAATATATATATATTTTTTGATTCAACAAAGAATTTATTACACATAAACTTTTAGGCTTCATTGCCATGAGGGTGAGTAAATGATAAATGATGATAAAATGATGAACTACATTTAATGTTTTTTTTTATTATTATTAATATGGAAATATATATATATATATATATATATATATATATATATATATATATATATATATATATATATATATATATATATATTTTTTTTTTTTTTTTTTTTTATGAAATGATATTCTAAATAAGAAACTAAAACTGCCTGTAGGTGGCAGTAAATAGAGTAAGAGTAAGTCACTGAGTCATTAATTCATTTGATTCGTTCAAACAGCTGATTAATTCAGGAATGAAGTATGGCTCTCTTTATGAGCAGGCCATTAAATCATTGGTTCACTCGATTGATTCGCTCAAAACGCAGATTCATTCAGAAACTAAACACCGCTGTTCTGCTCTGGCTTTATAGGTTATATTTTTGTTGGCATAATTGAGCAAAAAAAAAAAATTATATATATATATATATATATATATATATATATATATATATATATATATATATATATATATATATATATATATATATATATATATATAATATATAGTTGCACAACAATGTTTTACAACCTGATCTAAGCTTGTCTTATCATAAAAAGGTCAAAATTTTTTATATTTTAAGAGACTTAGAAACTTATTACTAGGTCTACTGTGAATATAGACTTGTTTTTTAGTATACAACATATCTGTGTGACATAATTTTTTTATACATAAGTAATAACAGTGTTTAGTTTCATAATAGATCTGTGTTGATCATAGTCTAATCCTGCTGCTCTCCACCTCATTTGTGTCCAGAGCTCCAGCTAAGACCCCCTGATCTCTGCCACATGGCATCCCTTCAAAGCACCTTCACTCCAGGCTCTAAGAAGGAGTCAGCCCCCTGATTCATCTCTGGAGGAAGCATGCCTGTGTCAGATCCCCGTCTAATGTTTTTTCATGAGTGTGTGTGTTATTCTTTGCCTCAGCATGACTCCAAATGTAGTTTCAACCCAGCTCCCTGTCAAAATACACATACAATAGTCTAACCACTTCAGGACGCAACACACACGCACTGTCGATACGTGTCTTCACAACCATCTGTGTGCATAAACTATGACACACAAATAGTGACACAAACTTGGACCAACTGGAAGGGCAAGGTCACTTCCCATTGGCCGCAAGTCTAACCCTCTGTTTTCCAGGGCAGCCTTTTCCCCATACTCAACTGCTGATAGGAAACTTAGATAGTCCGCTGAGCTCAGCAGAGACAAAAAGACTTTTCCTTCTCACCTCCCCAGACACTTCAAAACATCTTTCCATGTCGATCCTTCATATACTCTCTTCCTCTTTATCTTCTTCCACTTTTTTGTACCCTGCCCCACATTATTAACTATTTGCCCTCTACCTGTCAGAGCAGAACGTGAAGGTGAGTCCAGGTGTGCTGTCCACTGGAACGTGATGAAGCCTGAGGTTTGGAGCTGTTTGACAGATAGGAAGTGACCTCCTGTCCCGGCTGCTTCCCGCATCACTCTTTATTTACCCCTCCACCAAACTCTTTGTCTGACCGCCGGACCTGCTGTCCTCTAACATCTGAAACTCACTTCCATTTACACAGCCCAAGACCACCCAAAGCTCTTCACTGAGAAGAAAAACTTAAGGTGATGATACCCGGAGCAACTTTTTGACCAATGTTGCTGCAGGGTAATATTGGCGACTGATGTTGCTTGGGCACTTTCCCATTGAGAATGGGCAACAAACTTCTATCTGGATACTTTAGATTGAAATTTGTTGCCCATTCTCAATGGGAAAGTGCCCAAGCAACATTGCTCAAAAAGTTGCCCCATGTATCATCACCTTTATACAAGCTTAACCTCTGGTTTTATACCTGAAAATATGTTCATATAATCATAAAATAAAGAATTTTACCTGCTTTTTCATAAGTATCGGTCATGCAAGAGGCAGTATCGGCTGTCTTTTAGATGTTTATCCTAAAATTGCTGAGGACAAATAAAGATATACAAATGAGAAAACAGCTGACAGATACAGAAAAAAAAAATAACTATAAAAATTTGCCAAGAAAGTTCATACTAGGGCTGCACGATTAATCGTAATAAAACCAAAAATAGCACTCCGGCTTAATGCAATTATCAAATGTTCGCAGGAAATGTTGCACTGTAAAACAGTATAGTACCATTAAGTTATCTGAACTTATTTCTTCTCTTTAACTCCAATTGTCATGACAAGTTTTAAAAAATTTAACTTATAACTTTAATTTCTAAGTAATCCATTATCTTGACTATCTGTGAGTTATAACAAAGGTTATCTTCAAGTTAAGTTAACTTGTTAAGTTGAGTTCACTCACATTTTTATACCATCACATCTCTGCAAATGCTCCGATTTTTTATTATAACAATCAACATTATTTATTACAACAGCAATATTTCTTATTTTGTTTCTTATTTTTATTTAGTAATAAAAATTATGTTAAAATTATTATTATTATTATTTTATAGTCATACTGAATCATACAGCCTATGTTAATATCGAAATCTCACTTATGATTTTAATCTTGCAAATGAGGACATTTTGTAACATTGTTGAGATGTTTTCTGAACAATTTGTGAGGTTATTAGATTATTATTATCTCAAATGAGAAATAATTGAGTTATTGACTACAATTTTTCTTTCTGGTGGGAGTTTACATACATTTTTTAAAGGTACACAATGACAAAATCAGTACAGTATAGTGCTATAAAGAGGTCATGATAAGAGTAAATAAGTAGTCGCAGCTGAACATAGATCACTGGAAACAGAACAATGCTGGGAGATTGTAGGGAGTGATTTTGGAAAGATGATGTTTTAGGGCAGAGTGCAGACAGGAACGCTGGGGTGAGAGTGAGTTGGACATGCATTATGGAGAGTGGACGGTTTGGGGAAGGGAAGAGAACCCACGAGTTGGAGCCAGTTAAGAGGAATATCAGGAAACTCCCCCCTCCTCAGTCAGGACCACCCCTCCCAGCTCCCTCTTCCTGCCAAAACTCAACACACTTCCTCTGCAGCTATTGGGATTCCCACCTGGGACATTCCATCCATGAAATGTGCCTCGCGCTCTCCCTCTATATTATCTCTCTCGCTTTCATTTTGAGTTGTATTTACAAACTGTAGGCTACACGTTATTATGGTTACACTCTAAGCTAAAGTTTCCCCTTCGTGGTTGAATTCCATCCTGTTTTCACAATATTACTCTCTCTGCAGTGTGCTATTCAATTTCGTAAAGAAATTTCTGTCAGTAATATTCGCAGTTTTTGTTTCGCGCGACCCATGTTGTTTTTTGGCGCCCTCTGAACATTTGATATGGCTTTTTTTTAACATTTTGGTAACATTTTTTTTTTTTGTCATAGATGTGTTGTGTGAATATATAATAAAGTGATAAACAACAACGGTGCTTGTGTTTTGTCGATGTGCTGTCCGATGGGGTTCTGTTGCTATGGTTACTCCTCAGGCGAGCGCGAATTATTTTCGCGAGCTTATTTAGCTCACTTTAACTTGAAATCTAACTTTTGTAGTAGTGAAACGTTGCATACTTGTACATAAAAAAAAATAATACTTATACCATAAGACAATTTTTTGTTTTTACTTTTTTAACATTCAAGCCTCAACCCCACACATAATTCGCATCCTGTCCCTCTCAAAACCATTGTGGGAGTGTGGGATCTGAATACATTGCGCTCTGACCACCAGAGGTCACTATATCACAAAGCAAAACGCCCATAATCAGTCATTCCGTTCATTGCGAGCTACTTGTATTTTTCCAACACAAAACGGTTGATGTAGACAGTTTTTTTCCCCTCAGTTCTCACATAACTCAGAAGAAAAGCCATTATCCTGATGAAATTAGCTAAATGAAATGACAGAGGAGCGAATGTTGTGCGAATGAATATGGACTCGCAAGAAGGGTGAAAATACCAGGTTTCATGACTTTGTGTTTGACCTTTTCGGAAAACGAGCTAATCCTGGGGTATAATAGACTCTGGTGCAGATATGGAAAACTGCTGCTCCGTTATCTGAGTTGCCGTGGAGACCATCAGAGAGCGCGCGCTCGGTGAAGATGCCGCCTTATTAAAAGGGGAGTTTGTATATATTGGAAAAAGGCGTTTTTTGTCATAAGTGTCACTCACATGCACAACGTCCCCCTCTCGATTGTAAATGGAAACCTGTCTCTTTTCTATAAAATAACAAAATTCACTTCGAGCATGGTTAAGCACGGAAGTCTATTTTTGCGCGCAGAATGGGCCTATCAGTGAAACGACGCTGAGCGTCTTCTCTAAACTAGAAATAATCACTTCAGTATTCACATTAATTAACTGCACAGTTGTTCATCTAATAAAACAAAACAGCCTATAGCTTTAAACAGATACTTAAAATGGAATTGAAAAACTGGTATCAATTTTAAATTTAATAACAACAATAAGCCTAATAATAATATAGCTAATAATAGATATAGGCATTTGGAAAGACTCTAGTATAATTAAGTAGGCTATAATAAAATATAACTTTTTAAAAATGTGTAAAGTACACTGTAAAAATTGTTTCATAATTATAACAACAATGTTTCCATTCCAACTTCACAATAATGTCTGCCATTTTTTATTTCTATAATAATGTTGAATTCAAAATTTCAACTTTATTTTCTTCGCTAGAAAATCAATTACATTCACTTTGGCACCACTTTTTATTCACTTTTTTTATTTTTAATTTGCAGTTGCAGTTTTAGTGTCTTCTGTCAGCGCGGGGAAATTTTAAATGAAATTCATTATGAAAAATCATTATGACGTCTACACTTTCAGGACACACGTTTTAATGGAATTAACTTGTAGGCGTTCATTAGTGGTGAAACGAGATCACCGCTGTTTTAAAGCCTAATGGACGGACTGATATTCAATTACAGAACACTAAACACTATAGCCTGCTTCTGCGAGTCTACTGAAGTTATTTCGACTAAACCTGAAACGTTTTTTGACTAAAAAACTAGGCCTAGAAATATTTTAAATGGCAAATGTAGTGACACCCATAAACGCATGTAGACTTCCCTCTTTATATGACTTTAAATCTATAAGAAGAAACCGCCTCTTATTGGTTTTTGTAATTAGTAATTTACACAGTAGCCTAGGCTATTGCAAAGCGCTATAGCCAGTGCCAAGTGTTTTCAGCTGTCTGCCTTTCAATTAATTTATAGGACTATCGATTTTATTTCCCATAAGAAAGACGTGCTGAAAAGGTGGGTAACGATACTGCTGATATCCACTGGATAAAGCAGGCAAAACAAGTGTTTGGATGAAACGAGCTAATTTCACAACTAATTCAACACGTAACAGATCTAATGACAAGACAGAATAATCACGCAGATACCTATCAACAGTAGCGCCACAATATGAATGATAATGGCTGCATTGATATGTTAAGCGTGTGTACCTTTGCTCGTCCAATAAAGTCGCTCAAAACCCCAGCTAATATTGGCCCGAACACGTTAAATGTGTAAATATTTCTCCTTCGGGTAGCCTATCTGTCTCTATCACCCCTGCGATCTTCCCCCTCAAATGATGCATTAGATGCATTGAATGTATTTGTTGTGGCGGTTTGAAAAGGCGGCGATAATCTGGGGGAGAGAGATAAGAAACACCAATTTATTCAGCGCCACTTTGGACCCTGTTTCCAGCCTCGCTCGGTCCTGACACCTCCAGCGGTAAGCTGATAACGATTAGGCCATTTATTATCT
Organism: Chanodichthys erythropterus; assembly: GCF_024489055.1. Lineage (NCBI taxonomy): Eukaryota > Metazoa > Chordata > Actinopteri > Cypriniformes > Xenocyprididae > Chanodichthys > Chanodichthys erythropterus. The sequence continues at coordinate 30,992,917 of NC_090226.1, forward strand.
TCACAAAGAACAAAGATTGCCTCACGCCGATGAAATATTACCCCCGGTAATAATCGGAAGGAGAGGGCCCTGGCATCTGATGCATGCATATATAAATAATAACTTTAGAGCCCTTTAAAAAAGTAATAAAAATGATGAGAATAATGGAAAGACTATTAAAAATACAAACAAACCATAACATATAATAATAATAATAATAATAACAACAACAGGACTTTATATTTTACAAGTCCTCAAGAAAACTGAGTGTGGAATAAATGCATTATCTTGCTTAAGAATTTAAGAATAGCTACATAAAAATAGGTATAACATCTTAAACTTAAACACAAATTGTTTTTTTGTTTTATGTTTTCGGAATAAATGAGTCTGATTCCCGAGCACACTTTCACGCAGTGACAACTCAGACTCAGAGACAGCTATGCACGGCTGCTGCGCCTTTGATGGACAACGTGAAATGGAAATGTCACCGTGTCTGCCACAGTGTGCACTGCTGGAAAGGAGCAGGCGAGCTTAGCAGTCGCCTTTATTAGTCTAAAGTAGTTTTTTTTTTTTTAATGCGCTGGAGATGCAAGCTCCAGACTGATAAGCGCTTATCTCGCTCGCATCGTGAGTGAGCATCTTCTTCTGGTCAGATTGCAAAGCTCCTGTAAGCCAGGCACCTACTGCTCTTAACGCTTTACCATGATAATAGACGCATTAATAAGATCTTTCATAAATCCGCACACACTAAATCCATTTATTTCTTTAGAATCAAATATGCGTTATTATTTTTTTGTTTTATAACAATAAATAACAATAATAAGAATGTTTAAAATATTTTTAGATAGTCGCAACAATATAGGCTATTACTTTTACTGTTTTTGATCATTAGTTTTCTTTGTTTTTTAGTTAACATTAACTGGAGCACTCAAATCTCTTCTTAAAAATAAAGGTTCCAAAAGAGTGTTTGAAGTGATGCCATAGAAGAACCATTTTTGGTTCCCCAAAGAACCATCTTAACAGTTCTTTAAAGAGGAACTGTTGTGAGGAACATTTTATATAATCTAAAGAACCTAAAGAACTTTTTGTCCAATGGAAAGGTTCCATGGATGTTAAAGGTTATTTATGGGACCTTCGTACCAATAAAGAACCTTTATTTTTAAGAGTGTATTCATTACTCGTCATTTAGTCCTTTAACTTTTGATATTTAAATCAAGGTTTGTTAGTCTCCACACAAAAGTTTCAGGAGGCGGGCAAAAACTAATATTTAGCGGTGCAAAGTTACCAGAAGATCTAGAGATGTTTCCTCCAAAATTTTGTGATTAGCTGTCAGCAGCTAGTCAATTTTTAAAGTGTGTATATGAGGGATATTCGCTTGTCAGACTACTTGTAATAAGATATGATTAAGTTGGCTACGAAAAGACATGCCAACTCATGTCATGACATTATCCTCAAACATGATAAAACTGATAACTGAAGCACTCAAAAAGGAACTGATAAACACGATACAAAACGATTATTCTTGTCCAAAAAGAACGTTGCACTGCCGGAAACTCTGTGAGTAGCCAAATACTTGTCTTTCTTTTAATCTGTTATTCTAGCCTTATTGATAAGTGCAAGACAAAGGGAGAACCAAGGATTTCGTAGAATTTTGATTTTTATCATAGGCTAATCTTATAGGCCCTCTTTTTCAACATCATGGGAGCAACCAACTCTGATTTGACTGACTTGAAACCTTAATCGTTCGTAGTCTTTTGAATGAAAACAAAACAATAGCTGGCATTGGACATTGTTATTTTGATCATTCTATATAATGCAATTAATTCTGTCAGAGTTCACTCTTCTCGCGCTGTCATTGTGCTCGTGCACTCTTGGGGGAACCCGGGCGCGAGAGGCTGGAGCTGCACCTGCCCTGCCATGAGCCGCTGCACGCGAGCACAGGGTCTTGTGCCAGAGATTTACCGAGGCTTTGCATGTTTTAAAAGTTGGTGTTATGTGTGAGAGAGAGTTAAAACTGGCCTGGTTGGGGGAAGGCAAGGTCGACCGCAACGTCGCAACATATTATAGACAAGATCAAGAAGGAATAGAATTCATTAAGATGGGAAGCCTAAAGGCGTCTCATATTAAAAGTTAAGATTTACATATTCACAACACTTACGCAAACACATCTGCAGTGATCAAATGAGAAGGGCAATACTTAATGTGCAAATCACGCACGCTATACCAGTTATTTTTATTATTATTCCTTATTCCTGGCAATCGTAAAATACATCTTCTCAATCTCAAAAAAAGGAAAGTGATAGTAGCATATGCCAAACCAAGTAAGAGTGACAGGCTTAGGTGCAAATCCTCTCAATAGATTTGTACATTGCATTGTTTGCTTATGTGAAGGTCAAAATTTAAGAGCTAGGCGCACTCCCTTTAGCAACTGGGTCTTGTTTCATAATTATACGAGTGAAAACACCACACATAACAGCTTCAGCACAGCTTTTAACCATCAAAGCACGACCCGGAAGACCAGATTGGCTGACGCACGGCTACGTTGCAGCAGCCCCACTTTGTGCCTCAAGTTTCGCTGTTTCCAGAGAGAGAGAGAGAGAGAGAGAGAGAGAGAGAGAGAGAGAGAGAACGGGAGTAAGACAAGATAGAGTACGAGGTGTCAGACACTACACCACACCGTAAGTCACTGAAGAAAGATCCTCAGCGAATGAATTCTGGAAAGACGCTTGACTGCCAGGGAAGGTTGGCATCGCCAGAGAAGACTGTGCCCGGAGCTTCAGCGCTTCGCAAAGCACAACGAATCACCGATACTCTTCCCTCAAAGACGGTGCCACACGGAATTGGCCCCAGGACACTTTTTTTTCTGCGAGATGTCAAGAGAAGAGAGCCTAATCGTAAACACTGGTAAGATGCGTTTTGCGTAGACTATATCATTCGACACAGCGAGCGTGAAGTGGAGTAATACGAAGAGATTATTCACGCGTTTTAGTGAGGTATTTATAAAGAGAACTGTTAGTCCAATAATTATCATGCATTATTCCATCTAAAATTCAAAAGAGTTCATTTTAATTTGATTGCAGTTTTAAATGGTTTATGATAAAACAAAAATACAATAAAAGGAATTATGTATTTCGTATGGCTGAAAAAATAATAACAATAGGCTAATAACAATAAAAATAATAAATAATTAATAATAATAGGCATTTACATATTGTTATTAGGCCATATTGTGTTACTAAATCCGTTATCTACACTTTACGACTGCAGGCATTTTGGGTTATAAGAAACGACAAAGAGTGTTACACGTTTTTCTTATAGCTCAGAGATAGTCAAAAGTGCTAATAATATTAATATAATATTATACAATTTAGAATATGATTACTTTCTTATTTTAAATTTATGGAAAGAGACATGCTTATGCCCTCCTCTTTGTAACCATGCTAAAAATACAAATTAAACATACAAATTAAACGAACCAAAATGCAATTCAATATATTTACACCACACAATATACAAAATGTATTTATAAAGGAAACAAATAAACAATTTACGAATTAAATGAAATAATGCACATTTATCCACACATGCTTGTGTTGATACGATTTTGTTATTTAACAAATCTATCAAGGGCAAGAACACAGCACAAGTTACGAAAATCGCATGAAGTAATTTTGCGCCAACATTTCAAAAGGGCATCTGAATGATTATAAATGTGAAAGCGAATGTGGTATGTGTGAGTTGAGGAATTAGCTTTCTCTGGAATGCCCCAAGGACGCCTGCATTAGCCCACCTGTGCTGTTTATTTAAATCATTGACTCCAAGAGCTGTCAAGCACAAAAGAAGGGCGGGCGCGCTGTCATCACCCTTCAGAGTTATGACTGCCACAGGATCATTTTCCGACAAACAAACGCCGTCACTCAGAAAAAGAACTTTACCCTGTAGCCTACGTCGCATAAAACAGCACGTTAGAATAAACGCAGCTAGAAGGGTCGTTTAGCCTAACACTGCTAACGCATGCACAAATATGAGACTTTGCCTCAAAATAATGTGGATTGTTGGCTGAAACGAAAGGGGGGTGAGACGCTTTGCTTTCAAACCCTGTTATCCATGCTTCAGCAGAGGACAGGAGGCTTGTGACTTTGCCTGTGCTTGTGTCTGCCCCCGAGTGCCCTGTCACAATCTAATTACCCGTGAGTAAAGGACAATACCGCTTCAGCTGGTCTGTGTCATTCCCCCTATATCCCAGTTCCTGCTTATCTTCACAAACCCTTCTGCGCCGCTCTCTGCCCCCTCCTGCCCTCTTTTAACCCCACGGAGAATGATAAATGCGCCGTGAGGGAACGAACGGGCAAAGCCATTTCACGGCACCTGTTAATTAAGGGAATGATTGCCTCCATTTTCGCGGAGCTTGTTTCCACCGCTCTCCATTATTTTTGATGCAATTAATTTAAAGCAAAGTGATGTGACATCACAAACGTGATGTCATTGCCGTCGTCACAGTCACACGTGTTAAACTACACAACTTGTGTTACATAAGAAATAAAGTCTGAATCTGCACACACATTTAAAGAAGAGTGCCCACCGAGTTAGAGTCCTCAGTCGGGTCAATCTCTTTAGAAACACCCCCAACCGTAAATGTTAAATCCCTAAAAGGACAGTCTCTTTTGTTCTAACATCGAGAGCACATGGATTACCACAGGTATTTAGTTCAGGTATTCTCTAAAGAATATCTAGCCCTAGGTGAGCTGAACCAAAAGCCGAGATTAGCGCCAAAACCGGTTGTAATGGGCATGGCTGGAGCCTGAAACACACACACACACACACACACACACACACACACACACACACACACACACACACACACACACACACACACACACACACACACACACACACACACACACACACACACACACACACACACATAGTAATAAATTGCACATAGTAATATATTGCCATATTTACACTACAAATACGGCACTGAAGCTGCATCTAAGGTGGCATATACCACTAAATGATACACGGTTTAATGCTGCACATAGCGGCAGAAATGAATTTACACCGAAATTACAATATAATAAATGTTATAAAATTGCTATTTAAAATAATGAAAATATTTTAATATTTGTATTTCAGATATTGAGTATTTTATTTTTCTATAAGGGCTGAGGTAGGTCAGAGCTCAAATATTAAAGTATGGCTTTTATATACCACTGCGCTTTTTGTGATAAAGCAGTTTTGACAATGTGAAAGACCACTGTATTTAAAGGTTTGTATCAGCTTCCACTTGTGTCTGAGTGAATAATCTGCTATTGTACCTTTTATTTATTTATTTATTTATTTTTAATTTTTAATTTTTAATTTTTAATTTTTAATTTTTTAACGTAAGACTGTATAAAATGCATCATTACACAGCAAAACCAAGCGTCATATTTTCCTGTACATTCTAATTTGTTGGCTTCAGGCTGCCAGGGCTCTTTGTGTTGTGTAGGGCCCCTGGCAGAAATCCAGTCTGTTAAAAAGGGATTTAAGCATCTGATATTGTCACACAATAACGCCAAATAGCCTGTTTGAGCATCTTAGGCTATACATCCAACGTTGACAGAAGTTCTGTGGTTTAAATGTAGCATTTGTGTCCAAATTGATTATTTGCTTTTCAATCGGACCAAAACTCTTAAAAAAAAAAAAAAAAAAAAAAAAAAAAAAAAAAAAAACCACATCCTCTTATGATAGTTATATGCTTAGCTGTGGAAAAGTCTTTGCAGCCCATCAAGATCTTTTTTTTTCTTTACCGAGATACTGTGACATCAAGCCATGGCGTCAGAGTGGCGGCCGGCAGGGGCTCTGGGCTCCAATTATTGCCTTACAATTTTCAGGAGAGCACGCAGACTAAAACTCCTGCTTTAAATAATAATACAAATATATAGGTATATTGTCAGAAAGACACCCCAACATTATTTAAAATACAAAATCAGTTAAAACTCAATTTCTCATTTTACAACTGATTCATGGTGTAGACCTGAGCTGTTAATATATTAAGTAAACAAAATGACCACAACAGTGTCTTTCTCGATAGATGATGAATGAGCCAGAGCACCCTGGTAGTCAAGTCTATCTTGTGTTATCTTTGATTGAGCTAACCAGACAAGTTAAATAATTAATATACACAAAGCGTTGCTACAAGCAGTTAGAGGCCACAGGGCTAGAAGCGGCTATCGAGGAGCACGTTGCTATATTTAACTATTTACATATTTTATATGTCAAAGGAGTGTTTATTTATATTAGATTATTTGAATTGGAGCTTCCACTGCACGAAATTAGCTGGCTGTATATGCGCAAGTGTGTTCAAACAACTTTAAAACGTGTGGAATTGAAAAGATAACCTTTTTTTTTTTTTTTTTTTTTTTACTGGATAGACAAGAAAATTTTATGTTGAGGATTGAGAGCTGCAACAATATATTAAAGCCAATGTGCAAATGAAGTCTATCTAAACGCTTATCAAGCTAATTGGCGACGTTCTGTCTTTCTGCCTGCGGTGGGCGAGTCTGCTGCTTGTTTTGCCACCAGATAATTGTAAGTAAAAATCAACGAAGCTGCCCTAATGGCCACCAATTGGCTCTATTTGGACCTGCCCATGCGACCTGTCGGCACCACCGAGAGACGGGCCCGCTATTAATATGTAAAGTGACGTTTGATCGCTCGAAACAGCATACAAAGACTGTTTTCACAAGAAGAATGTGGTGACAACTAATTTAAAACAATTAGACGCGCAAGAACAATAGCCCCCAATTTAGAGACCATAAAATACTCCTCCCCAATTAATGCCTGAGGTGCTAGGAATTGTGTTTGTTTGCATTAGGTATATCGCATGTGACACTTGACTGTTTCAGGTTTTGTTGTTTTAAGCAACGTTACGATGTTAATAGTCAGGCAACAGGTCCTAATTACATTCATAAAATCTTTAACAAACGTTTATGATAACTGCAATAAATCATTTTTATTTATCAATTAAAGTATAATTGCTGGTTGGCACTATTCATTAATTTATGCTTAAACAAAAGTAGTCTAACGAATGTAATAGCTATTATTCGATTAAAAATACAATTCGTTTAAGTCTTAAACGTTCTGGGGACGTGTACAAGAGTTAAATTCTTAATTTCAGGTCCTTCTGTTAGTCTTTAAGTAAAAAGACAACATTATTATTATATCATCATCTGAAGCTCTAGGAAAGGTAAAAAGAACTCAATAAATTGCTCCGCTGAATGATGAGTCTCTCAGCTCTCTGAATGTGGAGCACTAGGCCGAAAGTCGCCGTGGCAGTTTGGAAAGCATGTTGTTAGAGCCAATGGTAGTCAACGCGATCTGCTATTGGTTAACAGAGCGAACGCTGCCAGCCCGTGACCCCGCCCATGTTCGTAAGATATGGAATCTACTGGCGCCAGTTCCGACAGTACACAGGCACGATTCATTAATGAGACTTCTCTCCGCTTCAGACAGACTGAGAGTTTTAGGGAGAGTTTAACGATTGGGCTGTGGACAATTTAAACCAGTGGCGAATTACAAATGTCAACAGACATCTTTGAGGATTAACATTCTTTGTACAGGACTAACACGAAAAAAATAAACTGAGGATTGTAGTGCTGAAATGCTCCTTCTCGCCGTAAGTACTTACCGATAGTTCTTTGAAACTGCGTACAGATGAGCATGTAATGCTTATTTTACAAGTTGCAACGCATAGCCTATTTGATAAAGTAAATTTAGATCTGTCTTGCAACGTATTTAACATTAAAATGGCAAAAACGTTCAAATAACACGCATCTATTTGTTTTCTTACAGGTGTTCCTGAGCATTGTTGAAAGCAAAGAAGTAGGACCTCTTTTCCAAAAACAGCATCACCAGCTGAAGCAGTAAGCTAACGACAAACAGGCTATTTTAATAATCTAAAGGACCATAGTTGTGTTCCTGGGTCTTTTAGTGTCCAAAGGTTTTCAGTAGACATATAGAAAACTTTTCAAAACGTTTTCTAAGCGCGGACACTGTAGACATGGAGGTTGCGGCCGATCAGTCTCGATGGATGGCCCATCATCATGCGGTACTCAACGGCCAGCACCCAGAGTCACATCATCACGGGCTTACACACAATTACATGGAGCCCATGGCCCCTCTTCTACCCCCGGACGAGGTGGATGTGTTCTTGAATCACTTGGACTCGCAGGGGAACCCCTACTACTCCAATTCTCGGGCCAGAGTATCATACGGACAAGCGCATGGTAGGATTTTTTTCTCTCTCGCATGAAGTAGGCTACATGTAATATTTTAATGATAAAATGTGTAACAGTAATATACCCTATATCATGTGCATATTTCATTATGTAATTACCGAGACATATTTCAGTCACACTTTACATTAATCATGAACGAAAATACGTCATATAAATTAGGCTACATAACACTGTTTGTTGATTTAATTGGCTACTAGTCCATGTGGATTTATTTATGAAGCTGCTTGAAATAATGCTGTAACTGTTACTGCTAAATTATTTATTATTTATACTTAAATGTGTAACGAACGGTTCAGTGTAAAATGTTGCCCATATTCATAAAGAAAGAGATCACTTGTTTATGTTTATGTTTTTTTTTTTTTTTGGTCGTGTAGCCTATTGTGTTTAAAGAAAGGTTTAGTAAACAAACTTGACATTGTCGACACCATTTATGTCCATTTTGTGTCAGCTGCTTATATATAGGTTACTAGTGTAGCTTTAGTACAACTGTGTTGTGCGTGCAGTGTAAAATCGAAAGATTTCGATGGTTTTTACTCTCACTTTGTGGTGAATCATAGTGGGGCCTAAATACGCGACTGTCCCATGGCTGAGAAGTCTCGATGCTTAACCAAATATATGCTAATGTAGGCTTAATGTTGTTTTTAATTATTTATTTAGTTTATGTTGTTGTTTATGCGCATTATGCATATGCTTATGTGCTTGACAGTTACCAATTAGCCGAGCAAAAGGATGACAAAAATGTGTTTAAAATGTAACATATCGGATTTCTTCTGCGGTGCGAACTGTCTTCTCCAAGAGGTGCGTGTTGAAATGTAAAGATAAGAAGAAAAAGAAAATGTCCAGCGAATGACTTGATGAGGAAAGGGAAGTTCGTGTCAGGGAGAGAGAGGGGGATCAAGGCATTTCCCGGATGCCAAATCAAAACGAAAAATTCCTGATGAACTTCTTAGTTCAAGTGTCTAATTTGTGCGAAGAACAAGCTGTAGTGAGAATGCTTAGTTAAAAAGTTGTCGTGTTTCGTTTTGTAAAGGAGATTTTATGCCTGTTTCTTAGGAGTAGCCTAAGTGCGTTTTTATTTAGAAAAGCATGTCGAGGCGAAAAAAAACGTCTTTTAAGCTTTAGAGAGCAAGCACTGGACTTAAGGGTGAATCGGCAAATGCGATTTTGTGCATAATTGATACTTGATACAGTTGTATTTTATCTCAATGTCAAGTTTGAATTGTTCGAGTACGGAGTCAACAGGTGAAGTTGAACATTAGACATTTTGTTTTCAAACAAACGGGTGTTTCGGCAAAAACAGCATATGTACATTTGCTCGCAATTTTCATCTCGAATCGAGTTTTTATGTTTGTTTCTGTCTTATATTTCTCAGCTCGTCTCACGGGAAGTCAGGTCTGCCGGCCACACCTCATACACAGTCCCGGTATTCCCTGGCTGGACAGCGGGAAGGCAGCGCTCTCCGCAGCCCACCACAACGCCTGGGCGGTCAGTCACTTCAGCAAGCCCGGCCTGCACCCCGCCAGCGCTGGTTATCCGTGCAGTAGCAGCTCTAGCACCGCTCCCGTCTCCTCCCTCACATCCGCAACCCACTCCAGTCCGCATCCCCTTTACAATTTCCCCCCAACCCCACCGAAAGACGTCTCACCAGACCCCGGTCCTTCTTCTCCGACCTCCACCACTGCAAGAATGGACGAAAAGGAGTCCATCAAGTACCAAGTAATCGCTGATGGGATGAAAATGGAGGGCTGTAGTCCTCTTCGGGGAAGCCTGGCCATGAGCGCTCAGACAACGTCCACGCATCATCCCATCCCGACCTACCCAACATACTCTCTGCCCACGCCACACGAGTACGGCGGCGGTCTGTTTCATCCTGGTACCCTCCTCAGTGGATCCGCTTCGAGCTTCACACCTAAATGTAAAAGCAAGACGCGATCGTGTTCAGGTGAGTTTCATTAGCTCTTGACTCGATCATGAAGTGAAGAGTATACGTTTAGAGACACACTGGGCTAGAGAGCATTTTAAAAAGGCATTTTGTATCAATTATAAAATTATATATATATATATATATATATATATATATATATATATATATATATATATATATATATATATATATATATATATATATAACAGGCCTATATCCTATATTTTTTCTGATATTAAAAAAAATATTTTATTTAGCCAAATGCAAATGAACCCATTATCGCAGCATTATCACAAAAATCCATTATCACAGCTTTTATTTCTCAGATAATTTTCCCAGGCACAAAGTTTTAGTCTGATTTGGAGTTTACTTATTTTGTCTAATTATTTGAGTTCGGCCGCCATTTTAGGAATCTCCTTCTGGGCAACTCTACGCAGTTTTTAAATTATGACACGCGACAAGTTTCAGCAGCTCTTAAAATGCTGCATCAAAATATATTACCACTTCAAGGTGGCATTCCCTGTAAAAGACATAAAAGCGGTTTTCATACATAAACTATTAAACAAAGCCAGCTGTTTAGTGAAAACACTTTGTAAAAAAAAAAAAAAAAAAAAAAAATCAACCTACTAAAATTATTTTACGTAGCCTGTTTACATAAAAAAAGAAAGAAGAGGTGACACAAAGTTACAACCTGTGTTATTGCATTTTTGAACACACAGAATTTACTTAATGATGAAAAAAATGTAGATAAAATTTTAGAAATTTTAAAGCTGAAGAAACAAAAATGGCATAGGCCTATAACATTATTATAAAACATTTTAGAGTGTAAGGGATCCAGCCAACAAATGACTAAGATAATATAAATAACAATCAATGCTATATTAGTGGAGCTTTAATGAAAAGGGCTTGATAAAATGTTTAAGAAAAAAAATTGAAAATTGAGCTTTTGGCGAGGTTGCAGAACTGTTGCCATTAATTAACCTATTAAATGACACACAAACTTCTATCCATGAGATTCGATTTTTTCCCCCTACTTGTTAGGTCTTAAGATGAATGATTTCATTTGGCGGGCTGCGTGTTGCCTCACGCTATGTTTACCTTTAAAAGTAGCCTTTATTGCGCTTAAAACGTTGAGGAGTCACGACGCGCTGGCTCCAGTCATATCCTGTATACCTTCAGCTGAACAAATCACGACATACTCCCCCCTCCGCCCTCCTACGACCCCAATACTAACAAAACCCCGGCGGGACAGGCCTTCACAGGCGACAAGACCCTGCTGTTTGTGTGCTTATTTATGCACGACCTCGGCCTGATGCACTGCTATCAAATAACTTTAATTTGAACTATTTGTAATACTTTACATTACAGTTACATTATATTACAAACATTACATGCAATTATAATTGGATATTACATTAAAATAGGAATAACAATAACAATGTGTAAATACAAGATGCTACATAAATGAATGCATATGAATAATATTAGCTATCATAGCACAGAAATTAATTTAGCCAACCTATGAATGTAGAAAATGTCTTGGGTGGAAAATATAAGTTTTATAAGGCTTAATATAAGGTTGAGTGTGCATTGGTGAATGCAACCATTTTGAACTGCATAGTTTTTTTTTTTTTTTTAGCTAAACAGATTCAGTGAAAACAGTTAAATAAATGCTACATGATTGGGCATTGAAAGAAAAAGAAGATATGAAAGGAGACTGTGAAAGGCAAATATGAATAAGTGAAAAAAAAAGTGTTAGAAACTCATTGATAACACATATTTAGATTAACCTCTATTTACTCACCCCATTCACAGGGCCGTTTTCACCTAACACTCCCAGCACCAAGTTTCAGTACATTCAAAATGCAAGTGATACTTCTAACCATGTCAAGCCTGAACAGAAAAACGACTGAAAATGACTGAATTACAACATCACGTACACTTCAAAAGAGCGTCCATTGTCCGGGCTGATTCTTTTCTCTGGTCAGGGTGGGACAGCGACTATCTCACATTATAATGTGAATAATAGAGAGGTGCTCAGGGGAGTGAGGAGGAAGAGCATATGAATTAAAGCGCAGGGCCCTTTCCAGCAGGTTAGGGTGCTTAACTGTGATATGACACCTGAGAATAGGACAAGCCATGACAGCTGGCTGATAAACAGGAGTGAGAATGTATATGGAATCAACTCACATTTTAATCAGTTTCCTCTTAAGGTGTCTTGAAGATAGACTGATAACCAGGGTTCCTTCTGTAGCAGATAAATGAAAAGGTTGGTCTGTAGGTCATTTAAGAGTAGAACCTGGATGTATTGCTCATTTTCCACATAGTCATGCAGCGTAAAAAAAAAAAAAAAAGTGATTTCATCCACAAACATGCACATTCACAAATTCCGATATCAGTTATGTAACACGTCCAGCTCAGATGAGAGATTCCAATGTGAATGTCATGTTAGATGTTGGCTAATTAACTTGGGAGTTGTTTTTCTTTGCCCAGTCTGTGACCCTGTGTTCCTGTATTGTAGATGTAATGTGAACTTCTTAATTATATAAATTTCCCTTTGCTTTCCCTCCACTTGAATTCTGCACAGAGGGGCGTGAATGTGTGAACTGCGGAGCCACCTCCACCCCGCTGTGGCGGCGGGATGGAACGGGCCACTACCTCTGCAACGCGTGCGGCCTGTACCACAAGATGAACGGCCAGAACCGACCCCTTATCAAGCCAAAGCGCAGACTGGTGAGTAGATGAGCCCTCCAGAACTCTTTCAGTTCCTTACACACGTGAGAACGAGGGCTAAATAGGAGCATGAAGCAGAAAGCCAGAGCACAATTCCAGGAAAGTTATATTTTCCCTATAATCTTCCTGGAATTGTTTGTCGCCCTCACCCCCTGGTGATCCCCTACTCTGCCTGTTACAATACTGCTACTATTGCCATTGTTCCCGCTATCATTATTGCTTCTAGTTCTGATACTGTCACTGATACCAATGCCCATGCCGATACAATTATCACCACTCCACACTGAGAGAAACCTGTTGCCTGAGCGCATCTGTTTAGATCTAGCAGTTTGATCTAGTTCTACTTTTTCTGGTGTTGTTCAGAAAGCCACATGCCATTGGATTTGTTTTGTGTGGCTGGCTTATGATTCTGGTTCCATTTTAGAATTGCTGCCAGCAGAATTATCCTGTTTAATCTCGATGAGATGTTTAAAAGCAGATTTTTGTTTATTTGATTTTTGATTTCGTTTTCTCTTAAAGAGTTTTTGCATTGAGATGATTGATAAAAGGCAAAACTAAAGTTTCAAGAAATTATTGTGAAATCATTAAGCATTATGTGTGAAAAGTCGAACTTGATTATGCTCTGGTTATTAATCTACTATTTTTCCATGGTTCAGGGCAGCCTGTAAAAGAAGGCTCCTCTGTGCTTTTATTTAAATATAATTCATATCTTGCTGGGCAGTTTTTCCAACATCAAGATTCTATGAAAACAGATGACTTTTCAAGAAAACAGGGAGGATATTTTCCCAAACTAGATACATTTTTCTATTCACATAATCTTATTTTATCGTTTAGCGGATGAAACTCTATATCTCTACCTCTGTCTCTTTACACTGTTATCGAGTCATTGCAGTCTTTTTTAATATTATCATAGAGATTCATTTAGAGACACAACAAGCTGTTAAATTGAGTGAGACCGTCTTTTTCTATCAGCCATGTGTCATAATTTAATTTTCACTTGGCTAAGTGACCATCGGAGTGTAAATATAAATGTCTCAGAGGGAATCTTATTTCCAGTGTTGTAAAAGAGACACTTACATACTCGGCGAGAGAAAAATGAGCCTTGTAGCGAATAACAAATAGAGTGACATTTTCAAAGTGGGATTGAAATATGGATTGCAGCTGCAATTCCCAATTAGGATGATCATTGTTATATTTAGCAATAGTAGGTGTAACATAGGCTAACTGTTCCAACATTTGAGTTTTTTCTTTAGTTTCACTATATGTTCTCATGGTGAAAAAAGGCCACAGGGTTTTCCATGGAGTCAGTGTGCTGGCCCATGCTTTTGCATTTTGGGTTGAAGTGTTTTCAGAGCGCTGTTCAAAGGCCATCCAGTTGTTTCCTATCCGGATATCTGCCCGGGCCCGATAAGGAAGCCAGGCTCCCGGGTGTTTCCGTCTTCAACAAACCCGGCTGAATTTTCTCTGGCCCCGGCAGGCCCGAATGACATCTACTGTAAAGCGATTATCAGAGCACTATGTGTGAAGGGGCTGGGGCAGGGATTGGAAAATAAATGGATTTATACTCTTTGCTCTCTTGTTTGTCATGCTCGACTGGCTCTGAGTTGAAGTATTGGAATGTGCGTGTTTTTGTTGTCGTCTGCGTTTTGTTTCATTTTATTCAGAGCGGCGTTTTTTATTCGGAGCTTCCTTTTACAAAAAACGTATTATGTAAATCGCTAATGAACACAAACTGCAAATGCTATACGCGTTGGACTGCGGGGGAATTGCGTTGTATGTCTATAGATGTTTCTCATTATGTGTGAAAAATTGATCCGTAATGGACAAAAAGCGAACAGAGGATTGATGACCCGGCTTTGCAGTCGCCCCGCCCACTAAAGCGTTTGATTCTCGGCAACAAGGCGAGCAGTGTATCGAAACGATATAAATTAATGATCTGTCTAGTGTATTTACTGAAATATGGCAGAATTTATCAGATACAAGTCAGAAAAAAGTGCAGTCATGGCACAAATTGGAAAATTCAATTTAGCGTGTTTATATGCACAGAATAGGCTATATTTAATTAGTTCAAACACAGAGGCGACTCCTTGTAAGAGATTTCAAATGTCCAGGCCGCATCATTGCGGGATAGTTTTGAAATGCTGTCTGGTGCTGAGTACACATAGGATGGGTGAGTCATAATATTCGTCACCCCATCAGATTCTTATCATAAATGTATTTAGCCTACTCCAACCCAAAGCCTATAATCCTTGTTTGATATCAGTGCGTAGAATAGAAATGGAGAAATTAGTTAATGCAGTCCATTCGACGATTGCATTCAGTGCAAAAAAAAAAAAAAAAAAAAAAAAAAAGGAAAGGAAAGGAAAAAAAGATGTAAATAAAAATAAAACAAAGCCACGATGTTACTGGAAAAAATTTTCAATAAATAGCTAACGTTATTATTAGAATAATAAAGTTTCCACCAATGCATTAGCCTATTTTAGGCGTTTTACTTGTCGAGCAACTTCACAAAATAGGATAGCCTAATCACCAGGCTCATCCATTGGGAATGTAGAAACGGATTTATTCGTTTTAAGTAGGCTAGCTACAGCATTTTTAGATGCCCATGAGATTGTTTTAAAAATGTCCTTATGGATAATTAATGTTTTAATGTAGTACCCAGTATTGAATATTCTGTTTTTCTTGCCTACAGTCTGCTGCGAGGCGAGCCGGCACCTGCTGCGCGAACTGCCAGACAACCACGACCACTCTGTGGCGGCGCAACGGGAACGGTGACCCGGTGTGCAACGCCTGCGGGCTCTACTACAAACTCCACAACGTGAGTATTAAGAGTCGCAAACACTGAAAGTGACAGCGAAGTGCTCAAGTGGGCGGACAGCTCGTATCGATTGAAGAGAGGGTGAGAGTGAGACCGGGGACGCAAAGCCGGCTTTCCCTGTCAGACAGAGCCCGTTGACCGTTTTCTTTTTAGATTAATCCAGCTTTGTTTCAAAGGAGGGCGTTATTCCCAGGAGGGACGACAGGGCGGGTCTGCCATTCAAGATACGGCGTCAGTTATATGCTATCAATTCGGAGTTGTCTGAAACTAGCCTTTTTAATGTTAAGCTTGGCTGCGATCTATTTAGCAGACGAATAAATACATTTAACCTTAATGAAACAAGCGAAACAAAGGAGGAAAGAGAGAGAGAAAAAAAAAACGAAATTGCGTGACAGCTGAGCTACTGAATTGCTCTTTTCGAAGTCTAGTTTTCGTTTGAAATTCAACCTTAAAAACATAATATAGACTACATTAAACCCTTTGATGTATCATTTGTGAAAAATATTACATCTAATAAATATAAATACATGTTTATACAGCATACAAGTCTTTAATAGGCTACAGTGAATTTTTTAGAAGACATTTCTGGGAACATGACATTAAAATACAGTTATATATTTTGTAAAAACAGATAGAATGATAAAATGGTTACATTCTAATATAATGATCTTCATGCGATCTGCTGTTTCTATGTTTCTTGTCGTCCTTTTAACTAACTTGTAACTTTTGTGTTTAAAGACTTGTATGTAAACCATGTACTTTGAGACCTTCTATCCTTTTGTTTTTAGTTCCTTTGTGCTCATCATTAACCTACCCTATCTCGTTTCTTATAGGTCAATAGGCCACTGACCATGAAGAAAGAGGGCATCCAAACACGTAACCGCAAGATGTCCAGCAAGTCCAAGAGGAATAAACGATCTGGCGAGGGTTTCGAGGAGCTCTCCAAGTGCATGCAGGACAAGACCTCTCCATTTGGCAGCGCCAGTGCTCTGGCAAGCCACATGCCACACATGGGCCACCTGCCACCGTTTAGCCATTCTGGACACATGCTGCCCACGCCGACTCCCATTCACCCCACATTCAGCCACCCTCACCATTCCAGCCGCTCACCCGCCTGGGCCGAACCTCACTGAAGACCCACACTCCATCGCATCCCCTTGACAGGGGCATCGCGTTAGCTCCTTTATACTGAAAATCTCCACGCACCCCCTCCCCTCCCGTCAAGAAATCTTCCACAGGCGAAGGACGCGAAGGGGTTCGTGTCGGTTTAGTTCCTGGTCGGACACTGCCGGGGAAGGTGCCATCTCATCAACAACCACGTCGACTTGTATAGAGGACGGTTTAAAAAGCACCTCTCCCTTCTAGACGCTGAGGACCCTCACAGACAGAGCAGAGGGAGAGAGAGCTGTCTTTGCTTTTAGCCTTTCGTTACGTTTTACTGAGTCACTTTGGTACTGTCCTGAAAGAGAGGATATGTCTTTGCAGAATTACTGTGTGGCAGTTCCTTTGAGAACAGCCACCTCCGAAACTCTCTAGTAAAGAACTCGCTCTGACTCTCTGCATACATGATGAGTCAAAGAGAGAGAGACAGAAAGAGAAGACCACTAAGTTTATCCCCCCTAACATGCTGGAATACACCCCCCTTGGGCATGATTCCCTCTGAATGGACTCTATGGATACGACATACAAGCAAAAGAAATGTTTATAAAGGTTAATTGTTATTATCGTTATTGTTATTATGATAATTTATTTTCACCCTTTATCTCTTATTTCGCTTTCCTCAGAACACATTGTTATATTATAAATATTATTTGATTGTTATTGATAAAAAACACTGACCTATCCTAGCCAAGGCAATATTGCTGAGCTGTACGTTTTTATCATTTTCCATTACACAAATAAAGGAAATAAAGTTTTAATACTTCATCTTTTTCCCGAGTACTTCCTTGCTATCGTTATGTGAAAGCACAGTCACTCTTCTCCCAAATGGAGACATTTCTGCGGCTACAGGCTGGTTTGATCATTTATGTTTCCGATTCCAGGGCATCGTATTTCCCCGCATTTACTACAGTTTAATATGAGAAATGCATGCGAATGCCAAAACATGCACGAGGCCAAACACAAACACACCCAAGCGCTCGGATAAGCTGCTGTTCCATATACTAAGTGTCAGAGTGAATTTCACCTAGGCATCGCTGATTTCTAGAAGGTAAGCGATATCAGATGCACACGCTAAGTGCCTGAACTGCAGTATGTCTCGGGTTGTTTCCTACAACTGCGACTGGGGAAGAAGGAGACCTCTATGGCATATAAGCCCCCCCGGGGTGCCTCAGTTTGACCCAGACAACAGGCTCCAACCACTGGTCGAGTAGGGGGTTCCGATCACATGCAAATGCACAGAGACATACTGTACAGAATGCATTTAGATGGACGAATTTGTTGTCCCCATGTCCTTCTTTTCAACTGACCTACTCAACCCCCTCGCTTCTGGCTTGTCTTTCTGGAGCCAAAAGGAAAAGTAAGCAAAAGGACAGCAAGTTTTTTTGGTGGAAGAGAGAGAAATAGAGAGAAAAAAAAAGAGAGAGGGAGAAGAGGAAGGAAAGGCAATCAGTCCAGTCCATGAACAAACACGTGGGGGGCAGTTTGGAGCCTTCTCCCACAGATGTGCTTGCAGCTGAGGCTTGCAGGAAACAGCTCTTAACCTGGTCTCATTTTCAAGCTATTTAACCCAGTGCGGAGACTGAGGAAACCATCAGCCCAGCCAACAGTTAATGAGAGAGACCCAACAACAGCACAGACCATGCAGAGGAGGGCCGACTTTAGGTCAACACCGACTCTTGCACAAGTGCAGATGCCCATCCCCCATCCAAATAATCACACACCCTCTTTTCTATTCTATTCTATTCTATTCTATTCTATTCTATTCTATTCTATTCTATTCTATTCTATTCTATTCTATTCTATTCTAACATTCATTAGCTAAGTTTCCATCCATCTAATTTATGTGCATTTTGGGATATTGCATAAAAACTGCTGGATGGAAATGCCAGGTTGAGCAACATTTTTAAAAATGACCATAAAAAACGCATGTGCTTGTTTGAGTCGGATACATTTTTTATCTTATAAGAAAACATGCATGTAAACTACGATGGAAAACATTTATCGAATGTGTCTTTGAAAGTCTGTCGTCAAAGTGGTTTGGTATTATTACCCTCCAGAACTGCCTTGAAACTGCATTCCCAAACAGCAAGCACCTTCCTCCGAAATGCATTTATAGCATTTTGTGTGCGTGCTCTGAGACGCAAGAAATTTATTATATAGGTAAATTATTATATACAGTGGCTTCTCCTACTTTTCTTAGTGATATTTAGTGCCAGTTCATCAGGAAGTGACAATTTTGTTCTCTTTGACTTACTGGATGGAAATGGTGCTTTATTTGCAAATGTGGTGTGCAATATTCCCATTTTGCGCATAAGTTAAATTCGCACTACTGTGGTATCCATCTATCAGTTCCGTGATTAATCTTCTGCACATTTGCTGAAAGAAAATCACTAAAGGTTTTCTTGAAGGCATAGTTCACCCCAAAATAAAAATTCCATCTTCATTTACTCATGTCGTTCCAAACCCATAAAACTTTTGAAACACAAATTAAGATATTTTTAATGAAACCTGAGAGATTTCTGTCACTCCATTAAAAGTCAACTCCACCAAAACTTTCAAAAGGTTAATGAAAACATTGTAAAAGTTACCCATATAAATTGGAAACACATTTAATTTAGGCTTTTATTCTGCACACATACATGGAACACATCAAATATGGTAAACGGAAGCTCAACCGTCCTTGCTTTACACGTGAGAACAAATCTCATTTGTTCTTGCGTGTCCAGTAAACATGTTTGAGTTTCATTTACCATATTATACCATATAATAAATACTATAGGGTGAATTTAGGTTGATTGGGGCACTTTTTCCAAGTCATCTCAATATTTACCCTATATGACTTTCTTTCTTCTGTAGAACACAAAGAAGATATTTTGAAGAATGTTTCAAGTATTTTTGTCCATACAATAAGTATTAATGGGGTCCAAAACAACACTGGATGCCAACATCTGAATTATAACTTAAATTTCAATATTAACTAAAATATTTATTTTAAAATATCAAATATTTGGTTACATTTTATTTTAAGGTGATGTAGTTACATTGTACCTATTTATAAGTACTCAGTATATTAATTAACAGCATGTACTTACTATAGAGTTATGGTTAGGGTTTGGTTTAGTTACTTGTAATTATGCATATTGTACTGTTATTACTATAATAAGTACATGTTGTAACGTGTAAGTACGTCACCTTAAAATAAAGTGTTACCAAATATTTTTTAAACACCAAATAACCTGAGCTATTATTTTTAATTACACATTACCTTTATTGAGGCATAATCTTATCTAATCTGTTTCTATTTTTATTTCTCATAAGGACTTTTATTAAAAACATCTCAGATAAAGTTAATACATTCATGACAAATAGCACAATTCAATTCAGTTTCTTCATAAAGCACATTTAAAAACACCTTAGTTGGCCAAAGTGTTGTACATAAAAAGAAAGAACAAAAATAAGAGCAAAAAACACACAAACAAAAATTACAGAGACGTACAATGTACTCTCAAAATGGGACTAAAAACACTCATTAAAATGACGCATTCTGGTTATCAAAAATTAGGAAACTGACAAGATATATTCATAAAGTGAGCTGATAATCTCTTGCAATTCTTTAATAAAGTCCACAATATTCTGCTGCCTCACTGATGAAAAACTTGTGTTTGTAGTGTTTGTAGCAATAGTCCATGACTGTAACTGTTCAGCTGCATTCCTGCTGTGTGTTTGCCAGTTATAGATGCCACTGGGCTTTTCTGTTTGTGTGTGTAGAGGTATTTGTGTGAGTGCGTGTGTGTGTGTGTGCGTGTGTGTGTGTGTGTGTGTGTGTGTGTGTGTGTGTGCGTGTTGTTCTCTTTGGCCAGGATCCCAGAGCATGAAACATCCAACGGACTCAAACAGGGCACTCCTGAGGGAACTAGCTGTCTTCCCCAAAATAATAATGGGATCGGGCCGCGTCAGAGAGACGGGAGAGGGAAAAAGAGAAGCTTTATTCAGCATAGAGGCCGAGGCACCGTGATGTGCTCGCGCGGTTCCACGTGTGTCCTTGTCCTCTCTGTCCCCACATGTGTGTTTTCATATGGTATAAGTGGTCTGTTCTTATGTATTTGTGGGTGTGGCAATGTTCGGAATGAAATTGTAGCTTCCTAATTAATGAATGTGTATAGACACACTGACTGCAATTTTTCAAAAATAGCAAGTGGAAGAGTAGGAATAATGCAACAATAAGAGTTGCACGAGGGGCTATGAAGTAGAATGGCGTCCATGAAAAAGAAAATTTAAAAAATATAGTTTAAAAATATGTCAGAGTACTCTTTGTATTCATATTGGTTTCATATGGTGCATATTGGTCACACCACAGGACATACAATGCATGTATGAATTGCATTGTTTATTGTAATTTAAAAAAGTTACTAGATATGAGAAAAAAATTGTGTCCAACACACATTATGATAATTAAAGGATCACTTCAGAATTAAAGTTTCCTGATAATTTACTCACCCCCATGTGATCCAAGATGTTCATGTCTCTCTTTCTTCAGTTGAAAAAGAAATTAAGGTTTTTGAGGAAAACATTCCAGGATTTTTCTCCATATAGTGAACTTCAAAAGTTACCAACAGGTTGGAGGTCCAAATTGCAGTTTCAGTGCAGCTTCAAAGGGCTCTACACGATCCCGGATGAGGAACAAGGGTCTTATCTAGCAAAACAATCAGTATATAAATAAAAAAACGTATATACTTTTTAACCACAAATGCTCATCTTGCACTAGCTCTGCGATGCGCCATGCATTACGTAATCATGTTGGAAAGGTCATGCATGATGTAGGCGGAAGTACTGTGGTAGGACGAAAAACTCCATCTCATTTTCATCTCATCATCAAACTTCATTGTTTTACTTTGTTTTACTTTTTTTGTAAATTCCGTTTGACTTATATGCATGTTCGCTTTGTAGACACTGGATCGGTACTACCACCTACATCACGCATGGCCTTTCCAACATGATTACGTAATGCATGGCGCACCACAGAGCTAGTGCAAGATGAGCATAGGAAAGGCCATATATATATATATATATATATATATATATATATATATATATATATATATATATATATATATATATATATATATATATATATATATATATATATATATATTAGAGAAACAACCGATCGTTTTTGCTAGATAAGACCCTTATTCCTTGGCTGGGATCGTGTAGAGCCCTTTGAAGCTGCAATTTGGACCATCAACCCATTGGTAACTGTAGAAGTGCACTATAAGGAGAAAAATCCTGGAATGTTTTCCTCAAAAACCTTAATTTATTTTCAACTGAAGAAAGAAAGACATAAACATCTTGGATGACATGGGGGTGAGTAAATTATCAGGAAATCTGAATTCAGAAGTGAACTAATCCTTTAACTACTTTACATTTTTTGAATTGGTGGTGAATTCATATGAATTTGTGCAATCTCGTTGTACGTTGTTTTTAACTAAACATATTGCACAAATTAATAAAAAAAATGCTAACTACTAAACATTTTTTTCATGAGAGTCTGAACATCTTGTCACTGACTTACAGTACATTCTAGGGGTTGCACAGACTAGTCGACTTTAATGCTCTGCCATGACGCTTTAAGCTTGACTTCGGGCACGACAGGATAAGAAATCTCTAAGTCCACTTTTAAGCTTCCAACTGTTAAAAAAGCATACTCCGAGAGCGCTCCACAGTATATGTTTGATTATACCATCTGGATGCTCAATACTGATCGGGTGAAAGCGTTTTAAATAGCTTATTGTACACGTATGTTAATCGCTGTTCTGAACTAATGCGCCGCTGCATTGTAACACACACACGTACAGACAGTAGCTTGCACACAGAAGCATTCAGTTGAGCAGAAATGTATCGTCAACACTGTTCTGTGATTTATCAATAAAATAGCTTAGAAATTGAAAAGTTGTAGCATATATTTCTTAGTAGCTACACTGTAAAAAATTACCGTGATTTTAACAGTAAAAGACTGTAAAAATGCTGTGGTGAAAAACTGTCAATTGGTTTACAGAAAGTTTCCGTACTATATACGGTGAATAACTGTAATAGATCTAACGGTAAAATATAATTTAATATAATGTAATTTTATGGTAAAATACCGTTAAATTCACAGTTTTTGGAAGTGAAAAATAACAATTCATTGTAAAATTTACAGTAAAAAAGCGGTAAATTGACATTCCCACAATTCCCTGCGTGACACTTCACATTTGATATATTTTTGTTGAAATAACTCTGTTTCTTCTTAGTTTTTCTAATTTTTTTTCGAATCAGGTATGTACATTATGCTTTTATGTTACATCTAATGTTGTTAAATTAATGTTTATTGCATTTTTAAAATGTCATGCATGTTACCATGATGGTGTTTAGTGTGTGTGTGAATGACACTGTGTGCACCATCTATATGTTAGTGTTTCCCTCCTCAGCTTGTGGAAAATCTGCTTGTGATGAACTTTGATTCATCATGTGACTCTTATCACCACTGTGATTGGTGACTGTCAGTGTATTATAAAGGTACAAAACAGATATTAGTACTTCATTAGGTTGGTAAATTAACATATCAGTTAATGAAATACATTATTTTACCGATTTTTTTTTAACGTTGCTACTGTATTTTTTTTTACGGTAAAGTTCTGGCAACCACGGCTGCCAGTTTTTTACCGCAAATTTTACTGGGATTTTTTTTACAGTGTAAAACCCACAGCTTCACTGTTAGTAGAGAGATGCTGCGAGTTACAATAAATTCACACACGCAATGAATTTTTGTAGAATTTCTTAACCTTTGGCAGTTAAAAGTCATAGCTTTCAATTAGTTTAGGACAGGTTGAGCACTATGCATTGTGGGATACAGTATTCCAGTATGTTTGCTTTGTTGTTATACTGCTAATGTAATATGTAGTTTGAGTATTCTATGCATACAGAATGTCTGCATAGCGTGTACTGTATACATACAATATATTGCAAAATTATTAAGACCGATATGCTAACATGCTATTTTGAACATAGCCTTTGGCTGCGTCCTACTTCCCTACTATACAGTAGGTGAAAGACAGTAAACAGTAATATGTAAGAATCCACAGTGTTCATCAAACAGTAGGCGAAAAGTACCTTGATGACCTACTATTTTTGGCAAGATTCCGAGTGTGTATCCAATGGATACTTCACCATCCCATGAGGCCACGGGAGAAGATTTGTGAATGACAGTGAAGCGATAGGTCACATGACAACATGGCGGATGTAGTACAGTACGTCCAGATTACATTAATTCTACGCACATTCAAACTATAGAGAGTGTGGGATCTCAGATGCAGACAGTGTCTTCGAGTACTAATGGATGCAGAGCATCATGAGACAATATACCATAAGATTAACGTGACACATGGAGGCAAGGTAAGATCTACGTCCATGAAGAGTATTCTACAAAAACAACAATATTTTACTTCTAAATTAAGATGCCTAAATTATGACTAAAAAGAAGTCGGATCTTTTAGCGGCACGATTATATAGTATGGCAGAATGAAAGCACGGAGACTTATGACTAAGGCTTTAGAAACAGCATGGTGGCCTCTCGTCTCCAGAGCCATGAGAGCTTTATGAGCTACAATCAAGACGAGTCTACTCTTCTTTTCATCCTCTCATCCTCTCCCTTCATCTCGCTCTCCTGCCCTCCCTCACTCCCTCACTCCCTTCATGTATTTGTTTATGTATTAAATTGAATTAAAGGAATCAAAAGGTGGCGGGGGCCGTGCGCACACAGACTCGAGTTATGGAGCTAAAGATGAAAGCGTAAAGAAGCGAGGAGAGCGGTTCAACCGCAGGTCTCTAGCAATGCGAGAGGTCAGACGCTTGACCTCAAACAAACATGCTTCAACTAAACACGCCGTGCCCTCCCTTTCTCTTTTGTTCTTTCTCATTTTCTCCGTTTCTCTTTTTTGGTCACTATTTCTGTACCCCGCCAAGGAAATAAGGAGTCATATCCTATGAATGGCAAAGGAATTTCGCTCATTCCTAAGGCGCTTTCCTTGTCTCCAGAATAAAAAGTTTTTATGTAGGAGTGTTTTGAAATAAAATGATTTTCTACAACGCCTGTCCTTGATCTGAGACCACTCATGTGACGGCACCAAGCATATTTGCTTTAGATTCACCAAAATTTACTAGATTTAACCAAATTTAAAAACACAAACACTGAAGTGACCCCGGCCTCCACTGCGTTTTATTATAGATTGACACTAGAGATAGATAGACAGAAAGATAAAGAAAGAGGAAGGACGACCTTTTCACTCTTGGGTTCTCTGCTGGAACCACTGCAAAGGTCATACGGCTCTTTCTGATGATGGTGGGGCATCCCAGATCGCACACGTTCACCTACACAAAGACACGCACTCAAATCACACATTGCATTAGATAGATATTATTAGCTGCACTTCCTCTTTCAGGTCTGACATAAATTCATAGAAATATGGTCCCTTGGTAATGAAATGCCAAGCAAGGGGTGGAGTAACGGTAACCATGTTCAATAGCCTGAGAAAAGTATGTAGGAGGGTACAGCGGTTACAGCATGTGTTCTTCCATTGTTTATCCCCCAAGAGACACATTCATAAACACGCATACACATAAAAATACATACATCGGGGTCCAAAAGTCTAAGACCACAAATCTGTGATTCAAATGATAATCTAAATTAAATATGGAAATAACAAAGAAATATTATGACCTAAAATTAGAAAGATATATTTAAAGGGGTGGTTCAGTGTTTTTTTTTTTTTTTTTTCTAGGCTTGATTGTGTTTATGGGATGCAGTTTAACATGTCTTAATGCTTCGTTTTTAAAAAAACAAAACAAACACAAAAAAAAAACACACTGTATTTTAATATATTTTACCGTTATTCTACACTGCTGTTTCTATTGTCATTTAAACGGCTGGTTTGAGTTCCTGGTTCTATGATACCACTTCCTCCGAAATGCACAATGTGCTCACATTGGTTAGTTGGCCCAGTGTATTGTGATTCGCTGAAGAGTCCAGAAATGACACACCCCTTACCATTAGTTGTTACATGTGCTTCGGTAATAATGTAAATAATGGCGTCTATATTATCAAATTGAGCCCGAATCAGACCCAGATAGCAGTAATGATGAAGAGGGTCAAGCAGAACCTCTGCAAGCACGGTTTTTAAAGGACGTTTATAAATGGTGAGTATTTCCTTTTGTATTAGTGTCAAAGTGTTTAGATATGCTGTCGCTTGTAAATGTTACTGCTGTTTGTTAGCAGTTTTATCCTGATTAAAGCGTTACTGTAGTTGAATACATGACTGAGTAGTAGCATTTTTGTAAAGGTAGCATTTAATTTATAGCATAAACAACTGTTTGTCTATGAACATAGAAGTTTGTTGGCATTTGTTGGAGAAGTATGCAGTAGAATTTAGCTAACTGGCTAGCAAAGCAAAAATGCGTTGGTCTTTGTTTACGTCCTTGATGCAACCAAAAAATAGCAACATAATACATTTAAAAGACATGTACAAACAATAAAACATACTGACAGGTTGGGGCCCATTAACAGCAGTTTCTGCTTTTAAAGTGGGACCTGATTCATCTTTCAGTAATAGCCTTTGTGCAAATCCAGTATTGAACTTGTGTAGATTCTGGATGCTGTTTTATGTGCTGCATCCAGTGTAGACAATATCACTGATTATTATAATGGGTTCTATTATCTTTTGATGCGTCGCATCGCGCTGTGCACGTCCGGTGTAGACATCTCTACCGCTTCCATAATGGCGTACGTCATGGCCTTGCCCACTTTGTTGCGTGTTCCCATGGGCAGGGTTTATGATTGCACCAACCCAGGAAGAAGCTTGTTGTAGTCTAAACCGGTCGTTTTGGTAGGCATTGAACTGCCATAACTTTAAAAGACAATATCTCTGCATTGAACTTTCAGCACTGTAACTTTGCAGATGTTGTTTATGCTCAAGCAGTTACACACTAACTAAAGTTAAAAAAGAGAAATCGCAATGAACTATCCCTTTAAAATTCTGCACTGTTAGGTCACTAATCACATAAGCAAATCTGTGAACTCCTATGATGCGCTTTTTGGATCTAGTGTGCAGCTTGAGAGCTGCTGTCATGAAAGTGATGTAATGGAAGTAGATAATTTTCTTCCATATTATGAGCTATGGTGAATGGGATTTCACCAAGTACAACATGTTCCTGAACATGTTGAACAACATTCCGTTCAACCCATCAGATTTGAGGGACGTTTACAGTTTATGTTAAGTTTAGGCTTACAACCAGGGTTAGGTGCTTCTACATTAGTGTTATTCACCGATCATTTCCGTCTGATTTTAGGGTAAGTTATGGGTAGGGATAGGTTTAGGGGTAGGGCTAAGGCTGATTTATACTTCTGTGTTGGACCTACGCTGGAGCCTCTGCACTGTAGGCTGTGTATTGGTTTTCATTTATACTTCTGCGTCATTGTCCACATCGAAGTGCAACATGTAGACTGCTAGTAGGCGGTGTCTGCGGTCATATTGAGTATCAAGGCAAAAGCTGAAGAAGCAGCTTGTCATGTATGTTGTCAGAGAAGCTTCAGCAGTGATGGCGGCAATGACTTTTGTTGCAGTTCGATGGCGTGTGTCCCCTGAAAACAGAGAGTTTTTTTCATATGGAAGCTGAAAATGCTCTACTCCACACCAGTTTTTTGATCTGAGGAAGGGGTTCTAGCAGACCAATCACAGCGTTTGCGGTCCGAGTAGAATTGACACAATGTTACATTTTTTAAGGAGGTGCACGTCAGGCTATGCTGTAGGCTATACGCGTGCTACACACAGCCTACGCCGTATCGATAAATTGAAAAATAGATGGAATATACAGTGAATATTAATTTCATACCAACTTTAAAAAGGACCTATAATGCTCCTTTTACAAGATGTAATATAAGTCTCTGGTGTCCCCAGAGTGTGTCTGTGAAGTTTGAGCTCAAAATACCCCATAGATCATTTATTATAGCTTGCAAAATTCGCCCCTATTTGGATGTGAGCAAAAACACGCCATTTTTGTGTGTCTCTTTAAATGCAAATGAGCAGCTGCTCCCAGCCGCTTTCCAAAAGAGGGCGGAGCTTTAACAGCTCGATTTGATTCAACTCATCCACTAGCATGTGCTGTCATGTTAATCCTTTGTGCAAATCAGGCATTGAATCGACCCTCGTTTGTTAAGTAGTCCGGCGTAAAATCACGACATGTCAAGAACACTCTACTACAACAACTCTTCCTCTTCCCTAAAGCAGCCCAACATGGCCTCACCCACCTTGTTGTGTTTTCTCATGGCAGTGATGTCACTAATCTGGGAAGAAGCTCATTGTAGTCCATACCAGCCGTTTGTTGTAGTCCTTAAAAAGAGATTTCTGTAAAAGAAAATTTCTCCCTTTGCATTGAACTTTGAGAGTCGTAACTTTGCAGATGTTGTTTATCCTCACACAGCAACCTAACTAAAGTTAAAAAAGTGAAATCAAAATCAACCAGAAAAGGAGAACAAATCAAATGCTAAAATCAGAAATTAATGTTTACTTTTGAATTCACTAAATTTGTTAAGCTGATAATAAGACCTGTAAAAGCAAAACTGAAACATTTTCATTGGTGGATTTTAGGACTAATACACTAACCTTCACTCCTGAACAACAAACTGGAAAAAGCTGGTCCCTCATACTAAAGGCCAGGACAAAGGCAAAGCCATGAAAAAACTGCAGCTCCTCTCTCTTTACCCTTTACAGTTATTTCTCTCTAGTTTCCTGCTCATGTATAAGGCAATTGTTTAAAACATGCAGAAAGCTACAAAAGTGTTTATTAATTTTGAATGCCGGAAGAAGACAGGGAAGTTCTTTTGATTTTAACTTTGGATGACTGGCTGATGAGAGAATGCACCTGAAGAAAATATGAGGGGGGTTGGTCCATACAAAAAGTCTCTGACACAAAACTGTTGTTGCCAAGGCATTGCTAAGTGGTTGCTAAGGCATTTTGGGTGGTTGTTAAGGTGTTCTGGGTGGTAGTCCACCACTAAGTCTCTGTAATATTTTGGTCTTTAGATGTAAATCAGGTTTAATGTCTTTCTTTTTCTTTTTTATTAGTTTTATCATCTGCTTTCTTCACTCAGCATGATGTGAGGCATCAACCATACTTTATATCAAAATTACTAAGGGTTAGGGGTTTGTTCAAATCCATGAATGAGCAATAGTGATGCTTGATCTAACAAACACCACTAAAAACAGTAGTAAATGATTCATTAATGTACAAACATAAAATTTCCGAAGCACAGATCATCGGCCGAGATCATAGACTCTGTGATTGCTTCTAAGAAATGTTTTCCAGGAACAAACCAGATGCAGGTATCAGGATGTCACTTTCTTTCCGTTTCTGTTTGGGTCTTTCACTTTGGCTCACACTCTTTCTTTTATCTTTCTCACTTTCTCTTCATTGATTTATATTGTACTTACAGTACACTTAAAGCAAACCACATTACAACCAAAAACCCAAATTCAATACTGGTTGTCTTGAGCTCTGTGGATCACATTCCTCTCTCTCTCTCTCTCTCTCTCCCTCTCTGAGACACACGCACACACACGCACGCACACGCATACAGACAATCTCACAAAACAGGAAGTGAAAACATTAAGCAGGAAATACTTATATTGTGTTATCAGGTCTGAATATGCCCCAAAACCTGTCAAAATGGTGTTAAAGGAAGAGAGATTTTTTTTTTTTTTAAATGGTCCACGGCTGACTGCTTGTCACACTTGGTTGTGCGCGCCTGCTTTGCAAAGACAATACATCTGTACTGTGTTTCACTACACTGTACAGCTCAGTGATACAAAGAGTGGAAGAGAAACATCTCATGTAAAGAGAAGTGAAAAAGATAAAAAAGGAATTGGGAGAACGGGTTTCACATAAATACTCGTGGTTAAGGGCAACCTTTATTGCTTTTTGTGGTTTTCATATTGGCTGTGAGATTCTGCTGGTTTTGTGAAGCCCACAATTCCCATGAAACTCTTGTGTCAGTGTAAAATGGTTTGAAAGTCCATAATCACTGTAAACATGTAGCTTGAAGCTTTAAGGCATATGATATGTTCTACTGCAGGATTGTCCAGTGTTGTGGAGAAGGCCAAAAATGAACATTTCAAGGTACACTTAACATTTTTTTGTTCAAAATTAACTAAATTTGAATAATGAGTCAGTCTTAATCAGTCTTCACTTTGGTAAACCTATTTTAAGTGTTTCTTTTTTAGATCTAACAGGAAATTGTGTCCATACATCACTCGTCCATGCGCGTCTCATCATATCCATAAACATCTCTGGCTAATTTGGAGTGGCATAGGTTAGCTGTCACAACAAGCAAGAAAGGTTGACATGGAGCAGCTAGATATCCAACCTCCAGGGAATCACATGTTTTAAACAAATGACAAACAGAGGAGAGACTGCTGGCAAAAAGAGAAAGGAGTTCGTAATAAAACAAGAATCAACATTGCTTGGCTTTTTCAGAGATGCCGAGAACTGAGGGATTTGAAATGTAAAAGTGATCCTGAGGAGGCGTTTTTATTACTCAACAGGTGAGTAGGGTATTTTATTGAATCAAATGTATAAATTGTCACGGCCTATGTAACACATTGTAAAGCATAATCTATTGTGAAGGGTCATATTCATCTGCACATCTCCACAGTAGCCTACATCTCTCGCATAATTTACATCAAACTCATTTACATCACACTATCATTCCTGCAATTTGATTTAAACCTTGTACCCTAAGTGTTAATTTTGAACCCTGGTAGAAAAAAAAAAATTACAATTTAAATAAACAGACACTATCCAGAAGGTTTTCGTTTCTGCCAATGTTAAGTGAAACCCTTACAGTACAGGCCTGTGCTTGACTGTAAATAAAGTCTAAAGTGAGAGGGTGCGGTCCTGGTCCTGACTGTACTCTGTGAGAAAATGGGTCGGCGTGCCCACCTGGGACAGGAGTATTGTATCCTTTCTCTACCAAGAAAGCCAGAAGGGGGCTAATACAGAAGCTGTGAGATAGCTAGCATCACATTTCTTTCTTTCCTTTTTTTTTTTTTTTTTTTTTGGAAAAAAGCTACTTGTTGAGTCAATAATGTAGTGAAAATCACGTAGCTGACTATTTTTGGAAAAACAAGCAAACAATTCGGACACTGATTTAATTACTGTATGCAGCAGAAATTGGACACTGAGATGGTCTTGGGATGTTGCATAAACATCTTTATAACAAATTACACATCTACAATTTTGTCAGCTTTGTGGTTTCTTGGATGTTATGGTGATACAGTAAACGTCATGATTGGTTTGTCATGTTTGATTTGTGTGCTCATAATCAGTTGAACTCACTGTCAAACAAAAGTCAACACAAATGTTTGTTTCACAAACATACCAATACTTTCCTAGAGTTTTTTGCTGTTGAGTTAGCATTTGTGTTCTTAAGCTGACACAGAAGAAATGTATAAAGTTCCTGTTATTTTTATGCTCAGAATCCCTCTCTATAAAACATTATAGTTTATGTTGTATTCATTACAGAACAAACCAGAGTGGGTGAATAGAGGATGAAATTGTTAACTAGGCTTAATGCTGTGTTTCATGCAAAGTCGGATGTTAGATATTCCTATCTGATTGCTGACCCTAAAGCCATTTCATTGCCCAATGCTCAGTAGATGGTGTATAAGGAAACAAAATCTTAACAATTTTTCAAATGTCAATTAAGATGTTTTTCAATTAAATTACGGAGGATAAAAGATGCTATCCAGAGGTAACATATTTTCGGGTGTACAATTATCCATAATGAGGATAAATCAGATAAAAATATTTTTAATATTTACACAAATTAATGGAGCTAATCACTGAAGATTATCAACTCTGAAAGACACAAGCCTTTCTTTGAGTGCTAACATTAATGCTTGTCAACAAGTGTTAGCATTGCAGTTATTAATGTTTACATATAGTCAACAAAGAAACCTAAGGGTTGAAGCACCCTTATGTAGCAAAGCAAAGCAAGTGCTCATTTTCATTTCTCCTGAAAGAACCAATATTGAGTCTAGCATTGAGGCCACTCTCACCTGTGAGAGGTAACATTTAGCAGCTTCAGCAGTATTCATATGTCCCACTTGAGACACTCTTGCATTCAATGCATCCTTGTGGGACAGACAACATTCAGGCCTTCCTGTTCTTTTCTGAGGCAGACAAATTCATCCCCACTGTCTGCGCACAAACAGGCACATTCATCCAGCCTTCCATTGATAGAGCAAAGGGGGCAAGTGCTAATGCCAGAACAGGCTCAGGGGAGTGTTAGTCTGGAAGGCCCATCCCCATCCGCACCCCATGTGCTTTCACCATCAGGTAACTAGAGAGGGTGAATCTAGGCCAGCCTGGCACATTACAGAAGTTGGGGCTGAGGGGATAGAGAGGTATAGGACATGGTGTCTGTCCCCAAGAGAGTTTAGTGGGATCAGGGATCAGCCAGAAAAAAAGAGACCCCCGAAGGCTTTCTTTCACCAATTCACCATGGACATTAAGAAGGAATGGACGAAAGCTTTTGTTTAAAGAACTGTTTTTTAGGAGTAGGATCATTTGGCAGGGTAGATCGATTTGGACTATCGCTGAGTAAATGCATGGAGAACTGACAAATTGGGTTTGCCTTGGATCTGCGAGGCCTTCTAGCTGGGCCTCATTTAAGAAAACTTTGGCTCTTCAGCCATGCAGAAGAGCGAGGCAGCACAGGTTAAAACTTCTCCAGACAAAACAAACAGCATTGTTTTTCCACACTTTTTCTTATGTTGTGTCTAGTATCTGTGCTGTTCCCAAGACCCCTATGTCTTGACTCATCCTTGCAATCTATGCATTCAGCTTCCAAGATCATCTTCACCGATTTATCAAAAACAAACAAAAAACTAACTAAAAAAGTTCTCATCTAACTCACAGACCTTTAATGAGCCTGACCTGCAACGGCCCCATTAAATAAACACTGCAGTCGCCTCCTTTAATAATGGAGCACTTTTACAAAAAGTTTCCAGATGGGAGTCTTCACTTTTGGCTTTCAGCGAGGCGACATTCATGGCTGCATGTCCCTCCAGAGAAAGAGCATGGTTATGACTCTTGCATAGGGCCATGTGCATATGCTTGCTGGGCTGGCAGACGCCAGTCTCTGTGAGATTAGAGCACTAATCAGTGATGCTGAGGGTGCTGGAAAGGCTCTATCTCACAGGGAAATCACTATGAAAACCTGTCTGCTCTCTCATTCGCTCAGTGGGATGTTGCAACTCCAGCATCTAGTGGGCCTTATCTCCGTGAAGCAGATTGCAGAATTTGATATGCATCTGTGAAATGGTAGGAAATGACAGTCTCCAAAAAAACTACATGATGAGTCAAACGGTGTGTCTCAACACCACCTCTTTTTTTTTTTTTTCTTGCTCATCCTTTTGCTTTCTCTCTCTCATTCTGATCGCTTTCAACATCTAATCTCTGATTCCGGAGAGAAATGTACACCAAGCAGATCATTTTCCTCAATAAACGAGTGTGCACAAATGAAGCCAAATACCTGTAGACGCCTGTGTCCGTGGATACATGCGCTTGTGCATTAAAATTACTTGTAGAGTGCATGAAGATTGGCATCAGTTTGATGCCATCTTAATCTCCAACATGAACATTGTCACTGATAAGAGTTTGTCCTCGTCAGCACGACACGCTAGCACGACAGGGCTTTATCGCGGGTTGGGAGTGTTATAAGTTGTGCTTGGGCCTCTATCAAAGTACTATCTGAAATGATAGGCAATTGGAGGGTTGGGGTTATGATATGAAGTGTGTGTTTGGGGTGTGATATGTGTAGATAGTAGGTTTGCATCGGTGTCTGTAAGTGTGATAGTGTCTTATCCACAAAATACCTAAAACTGCACATTTATGTTATGCATGCAGGTGATACTCTCCTAACCATATAGATGCTGTTCATGAGTTTATAGCCCAGGATGGTCGCCTATTTACCACTGTTAGACCACCCTGAGCAAGCACATCAGAGTGCTCAAAGCCAAGATGAAAGGTAAGACACTGAGGCCATTAGATTATGAAAAAGAGGGACAGTTTCAACTTGCTATGGAGCAGACTCTAGAAAAGCAGAACAAAATCTGTACACAACCATGGAGGCTCTCCAAACAAGGAGAAACAAGATCATTTTACTACTCTCAACCCTCCCACCACACAAGCTCTGGAAGCCACGAGCAAAACTGCCCTGGGGTCACCTCCCAACTGCCCTGACATCACAGGCCGCAGAGGTTGTTGAGGAGCGTGCATAATGCCACGGGTTACACAGTGGATAAGCAGTTAGAGGTCGAGTATGAAGAGAGAGGGAGAAAGACAGACAGACAGAAGTACAAAGAAAAAGTAGAAGGCCTTTTGATTACTTTCCTTGGCCGGAGAACAAAACTGTAAGGAATGTAGGCAAGTGGGGAGAGAGAAGTGACCGAGAGAGGAGAGGGACAGAAAGAAAGAGATGAACAGTGGAGGCTACAGGATCTGCTGAGTAAGACTGGCCTTGTTGATTCATTTCCACTTGAGCTAGTTCTTATTCCCCTCTTGTTTAAAACTCTTCATTCACACAATGAGAGCACATACTGGTCAACGGTTTCTACCCAATGATAACTATAAAGATACATAATCACTGAGCACAGGACAGAAATCCTTCGATGAATCCATGGTTTATTGAAGCTGACTAGTAGTCTATATTATAAGTTTACGTTAATGTAATCCTAAAGGTAAGGTAGACATATCTGGCAAATTTAACTGAATTTGCCCTGCCAAAGATTTTGAGTGACCAATTTAAGCAAATGGAAGTCATTCCTTTTTGATGGGAGTTGTTAAATTGAGGTGACACGAGCAACAGTCAGTACGTTTACATGGACAACAATATTCCAATATTAACCTGATTAAGACAATATTCTGATTATGTAAATGTCTCATTAGATGAGCTCAAGCATAAGACTCAACTGACGTTCCCCACTGGACTACTTTGTGAAAAGTTAAAAATATTACATAATAGAAATAAAGGTAGTGTTGTGGATGTAAGATTTACGTTATTTATGCAAGTGGACATACTATTCATAATTATTGTCCTCTGATTTTAGGGTAGGGTAAATCTAAGGGCTTGGGTTAGGGTCTGGAACAACAGCCTTATTAATCACTTATTGCATTTTAGGAATAAGTTTATGGTTAGTACAGAGGTGTCCAATCCTGCTTCTGGAGGGTCACCTTCCTGCAGAGTTTATCTTAAAGGGGTGGTTGATTATGATTCCACTTCTTTTTTTTTTTTTTACTTTAGTTAGTGTGTAATGTTGCTTTTAGAGTATAAACAACGTCTGTAAAGTTACGATGCTCAAAGTTTAATACAAAGGGAGATATTTTCTTTTAAAGAATTCTCTGTTTAAGGATTACAACAAACGGCTGGTATAGGGACTACAACGAGCTTCTTCCTGGGTTAGTGACATCACTAACCCTAAAAATTTCATAAACCCTGCGCCCGAGAACAAAGAGAGAAGAGGAAAAGTTGTTGTAGTAAAGTGTTGACAAATCGTCATTTTGGCTGTGTGACATTTTCCAGCTTTGTTGTTGTTGAGCAAATGAAGCGTGAGCTGTAAAGCCCTCTATTTGCTCACACCCAAATAGGGGCAATAATATAATATAATATAATATAATATAATATAATATAATATAATATAATATAATATAATATAATATAATATAATATAATATAATATAATATAATATAATATAATATAATATAATATAATATAATATAAGAATTTACTTGTGGGGTATTTTGAGCTGAAACTTCACACATTCTGGGAACACCACAAACTTATATTACATCTAGTAAAAGGGGCATTATAGGACTCCTTTAAACCTGCTCCAAAACACCTGGAATGGAATGGACTCCCCAGGATTAGGACTATGATTGATTGATATGAATGCTCTCGATTGCATTATAATTAAAAGGATTAGTGAATATGCTTCTATTGAATGAAATAACTTGATGATGCTCCACTGCATAAATGTATTGGCTGTTTAATAATGTGTTTATCCTAGATTGAGGTGGCTGCATAAATAAATGTATAGCTGTGAATTTGAAGAAGCTCAGTAGTGTGATGCAATGAGGCAAATGGCAGTTGCCTGACAGTTTTGAAAGTCCTGTAAGTAGATCAAAGATAGGGACGTTATTCATTAATAAACTCTTTCACCTCTTACTGATTGCCATTTACACACACAGCCTGCTATTGTCCCTTCTGGTGTCCAACTGAAGTATCACATACAGGCACACACACCAATGTCAGGCCCATTTCACAGTGCGTCCTCAGCCTCCTCTGTGTGTGGCCGGGGGGCAGCGATCACTCTATTGCTGTGTAAACACTGGGACACAAGCTCACACCCTCCATCTGATTAATGGACTAAGAACATTGGACATGACAGCACAGACAAGCCTGCAAGATCCAGCAGCACACAGTGCAAAAGACTGCTCTGTTCTTCCCTGTCTTACTTTTTCTCTATTGCCATACTGTCCTTATAAGAAAAAAAATTAATTGGAGTGCTCATGGTTTTTACCCAGATGACTTAGATGAGCTACTTTAAATATGCAGAGTGATGCGTAAGTAACAGCTTCACAGTATTAGCAAATACCTGAATTAGCTACAGTAATTTGCCAGTAAGATACATGATTAGGTTAGCTAACAAAGATAGGACAGTCATTTTTTAAGATGTGTGCCTTTATTAGATAGTATGGAGAGTGGTCAGGAAGTGAAGTGGGAGAGAGAAAGAGAGATGGGATCAGAAAGAACCTTTAGCCAAGATTCAAACTTGGGCCGCCCAAAGCATAATCCATGAGACTATCGGCTCCGACAGGGCAGTCTGTTCTATAAGCAGGATTCTATTCTGCTTTTATTTTTTCCTATCCTAAAAATATATTATGATTGAAAATAAATAATAATAATAACAGATAGAGTGAAACAGTTTGAATAAAAAGAAATGATAAAGAACAATATTTGTCCTGATCAGTTAAACTGTCCAACGTTCTTCAGAAAAATCCTCCAGTTCCTACCAATTCTTTGGTTTTCTAGCATCTTTTGCATATATGATTTTGAGATCCATCTTTTCACACTGAAAACAACTGAGGGACTCAAACACAACTACAAAAGGTTCAAACATTCACTGATGCTCCAGCTCTTAATGCATTGTGTTTCCTTCTGGAGCATCATTTCTTTTCTCTTTTTTATCATCCAGGTAACGACACATAGTATTAAGAATCAAGGGTATGTAAACTTTTAAACAGGGTCCGTTTTTATAAATTCAACTTTTATTTTGTCTTGTGGACTATATGCTAACTTTTTTATGTAAAATATCTGGTAACACTTTAGAATACTGATCCTTCATTAATGAATAACAGTAACACAGGAACAAACGAGTAATACATTATTAACACTCTAGTAACTACTATTAACTAACAAGAAACTCTGATTAATGAATTAGTAAGTAATAGTGCTCAGCTGAAGGTGGTAGTTCACTATTAACTAATCAGTAATGATCCCAGAGAACTACTAAGAACTACTATATATAGGTTCATAATTAATGTGAATAATGCATAATGTATAATTAATTCTAAAGTAAAGGTCCCACTAATAATGACTCAAGTATTATCAAATCCTTCAGAAAGAATTACTAATTATTTGGATCAGTATTCTAAAGTGAGAAACATAAGAACTCTCTAGTAACTTTCCTTCTGAAGGATTAGGTAATACTCAAGTTTAATTATCTCACATTAATCTCATGTTAATTATGAATCTGTATATAGTAGTTCTTAGAAGTTCGCAGGGAGGTATGAAGAAACAGTAGTTACTGATTAGCTAATAGTTTTTTGCTACTTAATAGTAGTTTACTAGAGTGTTAATAAGGTTATTCATTAATGAAGGATCAGTGTTCTAAAGTGTTACCAAATATCTTTATCAGGACAGTACTAAATAAAAAATAACATGCATTTTATATGATCCCTCAAAATAATTAACATTTTGCAGATTCTGCAAGGGGCATGTAATCTTTTCACCATCACAATTGTATATTTAAACAAATGTTTTTGGATCAATTATAATTCATTGGCATATTTTTAAAATTTAGAGCTACATAACAGACCAAAAGTGAAAAGACCCGAAAAGACCACAGATAGAACTTTATAAAACTAGATGTTTTGATCCACATTCTAAACAAGTCAACTTTCTGTAAACTTTCTGTAAACTTTCTCGTTTACATCCTCATGTAAACGAGGATGCTAATAAGTTTATGGCATCCTCGTTTACATGTTACACAACCATGTGAACAAGCATTTACAGCATTAGCATGTTAATGCCAAGTTTTAAGAACGCGAGTTGTGACAAATGGTATTTCTCATTGTTGCTTGCTCAATCGGAATGATACGGCGGCAACGTCTAAAGTTCTTAAATTGTGTTTCACAATCATGGGGCACAACATGTCTTCCTAAATCAGCTGTGGACTAAATAGCTCAAATGCGTGAACTGAAAGCTATTTCAATGCTAAATATGACATCCATCCAAAACATTCCAGCTCACTAATATCAGAACACAGCACAATAATACATGCATCTAATGGATTCATTGAAAATGATCTTGATGGGGTTATCAGTATGCACTGGATTTTGTTTCCTCTATATTATTGTGCAATTACAGTTGTTTGTGCTTCTTTTTTGTCTTTGTCATGCTGAAAAACAATTGGGAAATTGGCTTAACAAACTATTGGTGAATGGTAAACCTGTATTTGGGTCACTGACATAGCTTCCAAAAAATGTGTTTTTTGATGTAATGCTTATTTCTGAATAATGAACAATGTGTTTAAACAAGTTTTGGTTGTTAAATAATGTTTCAAAGTGTTTGTTTTTTTACTTTTTATGTCAGGCGGTACAAGTGTCCATCCTGTAGTTGTACCACCTCACATGGAAAGTGTACCAACCAACCCAGACTTGAAATTAACCATTTTTACCAGCATTTGAGAGAGATCTACAAACATTTTCACTCTGCCACAAGGAACAGTTGGGTTCCTCTGGATGATGCATTATCATGTTAACTGTTATTACCTTGTAAATTCAAAATAAAAGAGCCATATTTGCAGTTGTGTAACCCTGACATTTGAGAATATACAAATTACTGGACAAAAGTTTTCTTAGTCTGTTTATTTGTTCGGACAGTTGCATCACCTGACATTTTGGGGGTTTAATAATAAGTATTATTTAAATGTACTAAAAATGAATTCATATTAAATGGGTTTTGTAGAATTAAGTGATATATGTCATGAATTTATCAAATTATTTTAATAGGAAATAATGCATGGACACAAAAATATGCACGTCATGTCATTGACCCATTTACAGACAGAAGACTCATTGAATCAGTGATAAGAGCAATGCAAAGTAACACTGACATGGTCATGCATATCATTGCAATGTTCCAATCCACCTACGTATAGCATGCAATATACGTAGGCCTATGTTTGTATGTGTGTGTGTGTGTGTGTGTAAGCATGACATGCAGACGCCAGACTGGTCCGTCTCCACAGGACCAAGGCCTTTCGACACACAAAAGTACGCAGACACACTCACACAAACGCAAGTGAACACGCGTCCATTGCCTCTGCTCAGATCATGTGTCATCAACATTAATACTCTATTGTTTGAAGTGAAGGAGTTTGGCTTCAAACTTTATTTGTCATGTGACCCGAGTCAGCACCCCCCCCATCCTCAAGTGCCCCACTTCCCCCCCTCCCGCTGGCGCCTACACGGTTTGTTAGGGGCTGCCATAGGCCATCATGTGATCAGACTGCCATTTACCAAACGCACACACACTCGCTCCCTTTGCAAATCAGGGTACAAACACACATACACACACATATCAGTCTCTCTTGTTCATTTCATGTTCATATTCGCTGGCACAGTGCCCGCTGCTTTCATCAGGGTTGAATCAGAGAGCTAATACTAATCACAACAATAAACGGCATTATGCTGCACACATCAGAGACCTTTCTCCCTCGCGCTCGCTCTCTCTTTCTGTCTGTTAGACACAAGGCAAAGCAGTCACACCTCAAGGCATCCGATCTCAATGCACTTACTCAACTTGCTCAGATGACAAGTTGCCGCGGTTTCATTTTTTCATGCTTCGTTTGTGTTTGTTGCAGATCGTACAAGGACTGTTTATTACGTTTTCTGATGTTTGTAGTCAGCAGCATAAATTAAACATGCCTTAAAGCAATACTTTATCCAAAATGAATTTACTCAACCTAATGGCAATCCAAACCCTTTCATTTTTTTAATATAATGAAAATGAATGAGAACTAGCACTGTCATAATTCAAATCTTCTGAGATCATATGAGATCTTTGTGTGAAGTCATTAAAAAGCCATTAATGTGTTCATGAGAGTTGATTCAGTTCAAAGTTGGTCTTGTTCACTAAACTGATC
Organism: Chanodichthys erythropterus; assembly: GCF_024489055.1. Classification (NCBI taxonomy): domain Eukaryota; kingdom Metazoa; phylum Chordata; class Actinopteri; order Cypriniformes; family Xenocyprididae; genus Chanodichthys; species Chanodichthys erythropterus. The sequence goes on from NC_090226.1 coordinate 31,033,394, forward strand.
TGATTGATTTGTTCACGATTTCGACTGATCTGGATCTTGAGTTCAAATCAGAACCCACTGCGTTTGGGATTTTTAGTCCAATATACATTCGTGATCCAGTTCTATTTGAGGTTCACATGTTTTTTGGATGTTTATAATATTTTATTAAAAACAAGTCATAGCCAAATCTCATAAATTTTAAGTTAATTTTATACACTATTGTTCATAGTGTAAGTTTGGGGTCTGTAATTTTTTTTTTTAATTAAAATGAATGCTTTAATTTACAACCTGCACAATTCGGATAATAAATACAAATAGTCTTTACTGAACAAGGAGAATACTCATCATCAAAGCATACACAGTATAGCCAAAAACAAGAACCGACAAACACAACTGAACACACAGAGCCATAAATACAAGGTGAGAACAAAGGAAACCAAACGAGACACAGGTGAAACTTATACTTAACTATAGAAACAAATGACAGAAACAATAAGACAACTAAACCAAAAATAATCCTGACATTACATAACCCCCCATTACATAAAGTAACTTTCAAAGACACAAAACGTACATTTTTGTACGTTTAGATAGGTGCTGAAACGTACAATATTGATGTATTTATAGCACTAAAATGTGAGTTTTTACAGTGAAAAAATGGAATCCTAATCCTACACCTACCCCTAAACCCATTTCTTAAAACTATACTGTTATAAGTAAAAGAATAACAGACAAACAAGTGTAAACACAATAATTTATTTATTGTGAAAATATCAAAAGTGGTACCAAAAGTAGTTCAAATGATGGTGAGCTGTAGTCGCAGTCCTCTCTGGTAATAGTTTTTTTTATAGGGTACAGAGCAGAATTTAACTTTTAATCCATGAAAATATGAATCCGGCTTCTCTCTGTGAAGGCGTGTACTCATTTCAAATTTCAATACACTGAAACACGACATGTCGCAATCTGTGATGAGGCAGATGAAAACCAATGAGCGTTCGATATCAGTGCCGTAAACCATGTTGTAAAGGTTCTCCAGGGTGCAACTTTCAACTTTCTGAGAATGAAGAAAAAGATTGCTGGATAAAGGGCTAAATTTGAATCTGTTCCTTACAAACATATGGATTCTAAAGATTTGGAGTACAGTGAACAAATAAAATTGATGTGATTTGTGAATTTATGTCGTGCTTTGGTTTATCTTATGGTTGTATTGTCAGTCGCAGCATAGGAGAAAAACACCTTCTGTGTCGCACAGCAAACAATCTAAATATTACAAAATGGTTAAACAATTACAGGAATTGTATTCATTTTAAGGTTTCAAAGTGTAGTCTTAAAATTATTTAATCCTCCAAAATGAGTTTGCAGCACAAGTCACGAACAGAAATGTTATTTCATAAAGTAGATGAGTAAACTCAACAAAAAAAAATTGGAAATTGATTTGACAATTGAATAAAACAGATTTAAAACATTAATGCCACGATTTTAATGTTAATACATGGGAATTCATACACATTCACACTTGGATATGTAAATGATTTACATTTTATTGTTGTTAATATGCAAGTATTTTTACGTTTTAGTGTTATAAATATGTCAATATTGTATGTTTTTGTGTGTATGAAAACATAGGTAAATGTATGTTTGGCAGAACCACAATTTACATAAAAATACACATGTATTCTCATGAGATCACGTTGCCCCAGAAGGTACGTCCTCACACCGTAATAAAACATCCAACAGTGGAGGGAGGAAGGGGGTCTAGGAGGTGGGCGAGAAGCTGGCGACAGGGAGCTGGAGCAACTTGCTGCGGGGAACCCCATGGCAGAGATGAAGGAGGGAGGAGCAAAGGTGGAGCCATGATGGAAAGAGTTAGGACCAATGTGAACCTGGAAAAAAGGAGCCAAAGGGGTAAAAGCCGCAGGTAGAGATGGGGAAGTCCGTGGCGAAACCAGGACGATGAGAGACTAAGGTGGAGTCTGAGGGATGAGGGAGCCTGGTGGAGCCTGAGTGATGGCGGACCATGGCGGAGCTGAGGGAAGGCAGAGCAGAAGCAAAGCTGAAGAGCTGACAGGTGGAGCAATGGGCCTAGAAAGCAGAGGTAAATCCATTGGATCTACATCACAGCGTGGTGGTGAAGTTGCCTGAGGCAGAGCTGACGAGCTAGGTGGAGTCAGCGATGCAGGTGGAGCCGAGAGGCTATGAGGCACTAGCTGAGTATGAGAGTTCAGGAGACCGGACAGTGTATACAGAGACAATGGGTGGGAAGAAGCAGGGAGGGATAGGGTCATTCAGCAAGTTAGAAGCGCTTTCAGGGGCGGGAGCTGGCTCCGAGTAGAAACAGATGAGCCAGTGCTCCTCAACTGACTCATCTATAAACTGTCTCTCTGATGCTGACTTATTGATTGACCTGATAAATGGCGATTGGCTCCAGCCTTGGGTGCGGTGACTGGCTCTGGCTCCGGGGTGGACACTGCGGCAGGTGCTGGCTCAGGTTGTGGGTCCGTTGCGGGCATGGGATTTGTCTTTGGGTCCAGGGTGGAGAATCTCTCTGGCCGTCCGTCATGACTCCTACAGTGAGGGAGTATCCACAAACTATCAAGGCATAACTCACAAACTCAATGAAGGGATGGTGATCCTCCCTCACCAGCAGCATCTGTCCCTGAATGTTGTCTATTCCACTCCAGAAAAGCTGTTTAAGGATCTCATCATCCCAGCGCGCCTCACTGAGGAGATCCAGAATGTCCTCTACAAACTCCTTTAGTGTGTGACCATTTTGTAAGTAACAGTCCATGTTTTTTTCTCATTTGAGGGTCGATTCTACTGTCACAAACTGTAGTGTGGCTTTTCAACACGCACAACTCTTTAAATAGTCTTTAAAGGTGGCGTAAGCGATATTTCAAAAACGCTGTTGGACAATGTTGATGTTTGAAATCAACCCAAACAAACCCACCCCTCTCTTCATTGCTCCGCCTCCAAAATACACCCTCCAATCCTAATCACCCAGCTCCAAGTCGTTCTAAAACCCCGTTCACTGCTGGCAGGCGAGGCGAGTGCACAATGACGCTAAACGCCGCATTCTCTAGCGGTCATCAGTGCGCAGTGGTTTACCTGCACAACTCTCACTAGCTGGCCTCTGTTACACAAGCAATGTGAGAGTGTCTATCTGTTCATCACAGTTGACGTGCAACAAAATAATGCTTCACGAAAAATAAAGCGCAGATGATGAACGAATGACAAGGAAGCACCAAAAATGAATGTACAGTACACAAGAGTAAATACAAACAAGAGTTTGTTGTTAGTCACCAACAGCACAGCAACTCCAGACATTCAATGACACTCAAACCCAGTGTTACTCACATGTGAAGCGGGATCAAAGCAGCCTCCGCATCTGTTTTCAGGCCTTCCCGCTTAGCTCTCTCCAGTGCTGGAAAGCTTTTTTAATATTAACGTGGGTCCTAAAGCGCTTGCCCAGTCATAAACCTTCATTCCAGTGATATTCTTTTGAGCTCTTTTCTATTGTGTCTCATCTCTCTTTCTGCAGTCTTTCTTGAAATCTCACACTTACTCGTTCTGTCGCCTCGACCGTCATACACCCCCTAATGCTGATTGGCTACTTTGTTGTTGGTGTCAGCCTGACTAACTTCCAAACAGTGTTTTTGAAATACCCCACCTTTAAATGAACAAGAATAACACTCAGGATATTTGTAGGAGAATAACAAAGGATACACATTTATAGCCAAAAACAAGAACCTAATAACACAAATGAAAACAAAGGGCTATATATACAAGGTAGAACAAGGGAAACCAAAGGTGAAACTAATGCGTAACTATAGAAACAAATGAGGATCTAATAAGTAACCAGGGAAACAGAACTAAACTGCAATGAAGCACAAGAAACAGAAATAAGACAACTAAACCAAAAATATTTCTGACAAAAGCTTTGCCATCACAGGAACAAATTACAATTTAAACTATATTCAAATAGAGGGATCTATTTTAAATTTGAATAATATCTCACAATTTAACTGTTTTTATGATTTTTTTTTTGATCATATAAATGCATACACATTTTTAGCATCCCAAAACTTTTGAACGATAGTGTACATTACTTTAATAACTAAATAACAACTACAAAGCTTTGTTACTACTAAATGTTGTTTACTTAGCATTTATTCATTTAGCAGACATTTTTGTCCAAAACAACTTTAAATCCCAATAGAAGAGGTGCTCTTATCACTGTAAATAAGTTCATTTTGTAAATGGAGGGATTATTGTGTGGACGACGAGGAATAAAAGGCAGAAAGAGAAGAGCATTGCTGTGCTTTCTCTCTCCCTCATTCGCTCGCACCCTCTATGGCAGTCTGCCAGCCAATGTAACCCAAGACGACATCGGTTTTGCCCTTCCTAGAGAATTTAGGAAGCCATTAGCAACATCAAATCATTACTCTAGGAGAGAGGGGGAGAAGGGAGAGAAGGATGAGGGATTGAGAGAGGAGAAGAAGATCAGGTTTCTTTGTGTTTTCATGTGGCCACTCCATTACAGTAATGTGCTGGGGCCCATTTAACTAATGCAGAAAGGCACACTGATACCCATAATAAACAGTATTACACAGTGAATTAGAGCCTCGGACGGCACAAACAGAGACAAGCACCCTGTTCCTACGATTACACACACACACACACACACAGATTTATGTTCACCATTGGAGTTTGCAGTTTGTCATGATCTAACTTTGAGCATAAAACTGTGTTTTTCTCAGAGTTCATTTCTGGAGTGTTTACAAAAGTGAATAAGCTTGTAGAGCTCTATATACAGGCTTCTAATCATGGTTTATATGAAATGATATTTAGAGAAATGCTCTTCTCCTTGGCAAAGCAATCAAGCCATAATCTAATCACTTATTTCACATATGCGATCTAGATTTCAAAAAGACGTCTGGCTGATGCAAATGTCAAAAAATAACAGCCTAGTGCTCAAAAATGCTTCTCATGAGATCAAACGCAATCACACACGCACGCACATGCACACACACACACACACACACACACACACACACACACACACACACACACACACACACACACACACACACACACACACACACACACACACACACACACACACACACACAGTAAAACAGCAAAATACAGGCATGTGAACGCAACAACAACTAATAGGCAAGAAAAATCATAAATGGGCTCTCTTTCTTCTTGATTATTCCTAAATAGGAATGAGATTGAATGGAGAGCAAATGGAGGCTTTTCCTCATAGAATTTCAGAATAGAGTTTTAACAGAGATCTAAACAATGTCTTTGCTCATACAACAATGCATCTAACAAATTCTTCCCACAATTCTCAGTACTCAGTAAAACAAAATATCTCATTCTCTTTACTGTTAAAAAAGAGAGAGGGTACATCATTTTTAATCTATTATTTAAAATGTAAAATATTTAGAAATGATGACAGTATTTTTACATTGATTTTAAATAAAAAAATATTTTATCAAATTATTTTAAGCTATTATAAATATAAAATATTAAAAATTAAAAGAGTAATACATTTTTAACTCATATATTTTTTATTTATACAAATTTAGAGTATTTTTAATGTATTATATAAATTATACGATGATATGATTTTATATAATATATATATATACACACACATAATGAAATGTCTACATGCATTACGATAAAAATAGCTTGGGTTAAGTGTGCTTAATTGTTATGAAAATAAATATGTAAAAACTGATTTTGTGGTGAAATGTAATCTGAGCTTGTCTTCAGGTACCAAAGTCTGTGATTAAAAGTCAAATATGCTTAATGAAACAACAAGTTTAATGAAATAACATATCTCAATAAAATTTCTGAGCAATTCATTTTTTTCTTCTTTTTTCTGGGAAGCGTTCAACATCTGCAGAGGCCCGCTGAAATAACGTGACATCTTCTAAGTGATCGTCAAATATTTAATTAGGTTTACTAATTAAAAATCAAATGAGCCAGTCAGCCAAAATCTCGACACACAGACTTACAAGAGCGATCAGTGAGAGATTTCAATTTCATGTGTAAAGCTGCATACAGCATACGGCTTGTCTTGTTCTCTCTTTCTCTGTATGTAGTGAAGCCACTGTCACCCTGACGTTAATCCAGTTCAAATGTAAACAGGCTTAGGTCTTCATTCCACACTTAAACCATATCAAATGTATCAAAGCAAGAGCTCAGTGGCGTCCTTGGCTACAGCGGGGTCACGCCGCGGCCACACGGGGCCACACACCCAACTCAATTAACCTCAGAGCCAGGCAGTCTGTCTGTCCAACACTCACAGTGTGTGTGTATGTGCGTGTGTGTGTGTGTGTAAACTTGGATTTTAGGGTTTAGGGGCTGTAATTGTGTGTGAACAAATCTGTGTTCCAATGTGTATGTAAGTTAGCCCTGGGTTAATAAGTCAGAATGTGGTAAAGTGAACACATGAATCTATGTTTTGTGTGTATGTGTGCATACGTTTGTTGTGAGAGAGACTGTATCACATGCATCTGCAGGTCATCAAATCAGGCTCGACAATCTCTCGTGTGTAGTGTTATTTGTAATGTTACATATCTGCAACAAAATAGCCATTGCTGCACACAATGTAGCATGTCACACCATGTGTGTTTGCGTACTATATGTGTGAGGCTTATACTTTTAAAAACTGCATGTTTTCTCTGGTGTTGTTTACTGTAGCTTCTGCTACCATTATACTCTAATTTTTCAAGTTTTGTAAGTTTTCTATCTATTTTGTATTTGTTCAAAAATAATACTGAACATTAGTAAATGCATTAGGCTGATGAAAAAGAAGTGTGGGTAACACTTTATTTTAAGGTCTTTTAACTAGTTGCTTATAAGCATGCATATTACTAGAATACTGGCTGTTTATTAGTAAATAAGCACATATTAATGCCTTATTCTCATGACCTAATTCTACATTCTTAATCCTACCCCATAACTAAACTTAACAACTACCTTGCTAACTATTAATAAGCAGTAAATAGAAGTTTATTGAGGGAAAAGTTGTAGTTAATAGTGAATACATGTTCCCTATACTGAAGTGTTACCGAAGTGTGCTTAACTGTATTAATGTGCACTTCAAAATCTTAAAAAAGTATATATATTTAGAAAGTGTACTTGCAGATAAAATAATATTAATGAAATAAATGTCCATTTAAGTGTACTTAAAGAGAGTAGTCATGTTAATGACTGTTTTCTAACACAAAAAAGTGCACATTGCAATAATGTCAAATTAAATGTTTTACTTTAAGGTAGATTTTAAATAATGTGTTAACAATCATTTGTCATATTTTGGAAGTACACTTATTCTGAAGTGTTGACTAACATACTAAAGCATATGTAAAGTACTTGATTATAATTACTACTGTGGTGTGTTATTAGATATTACATAAGTTAATATATTTTAGTAAATCGTAACTTCACTACAAACGTGTAATTACACATTTATTTAAAAACATTATATTATATAAGTTTCACTAGAAATTACATTAAAGTATATTTGACAGTAGTTCATCATAAGTCAGTGTATTCGGCAGTTCATGTTTATTTATTCTTGAAATGTTAATAAATTAACATCAGCCTAGATTAATAAATGCTGTAAAGGTCATTTTTAGTTCACGATACCTGATGCATTATAATGTAAAGTGTTACCAAACTATTTCCCAGCCTCGATTGTTATTGTATATAAGTTTGTATAACTGAAGTCAAGTTTGCTTATCAAAACTGAACCAGCTATAGATTAGCTATGAAGGGATTTACCTTCATTTAAGCTGTTGGAAACTGATAGAAATTTCATGCATAGGTGAACTAAAATAATGTTTTGAAATAATATATAATAAAATAATACTGTAACAAATGTGTATAGAACAGAGAGGGCTGAGATTTTCCACGAGTTTAGTCCTGATTTCAGGAAGTGCTCAAACATTCACACACACGTGCACACGTTTTTCCACACAATGAGGATACTTTAACGCAAACAAACATCACATGCTGAAAGTACTTTAAAACAAAACTAATGTTTGTCAGAGCTTTCTACTTTACTGTCACTCGATAATAATTTTTAATAAAGGCCAAAATGCCTGTTGCAAAAAATACTGGTCATGCAAAGGTTGTTGGTTCAGTCTCAGGTAATGAGTCACATTAGCACTCACAGGTGGTCGGTCTGAAAATGTATCATTGTATCTGTGACTGTGAGAAATCAGCAGTATTTCCATTCACACAATTACAGTTTCATTTTCAAGACTCTAAATTGTGTGTCACCTATAAACTAGAGGACCAATCAAAGTTAAACATGGGCAAATACTCGGAATATTGACATTATTTAATTCTGGGAATGGGCACTTCGTCTTTTCCCATTCCTATAAATACCCAAGAGGACTCATCCCTTAGTACCTTGTCATCCCCTTCCCCTGCATTAGACCCTATAAAAATCACCTTCACATTCCCTAGAGGGCATTTCCCAATCATTCCCACGTCTTTTCTAAATTATTGCTAGTTAGGTTCAGTGCGGCAATGTTGGGACATTCTGTGTCAGTCGGTTGCAGAGGTTTCCCACAATCCCCAGGGGTCTACCTGTCATGCTCAGTGGGGATTCTATCCGAGTCACAGCGTCATGGCTGTGTTTTGGGGGAACGGTCGCCCCAGTGTTCACAAACATACACACCCCCATCTCCACAGACCCGTTCACCCTCTGAGTCATCCAAGCCCATCATTCTTATTGTAATACAAACGTGTCAATAATGCCCTGTTCTGAGAACAGTCCTTATCTGATGCCACACAATCCCCCCAGGACAATCTCCCCCAGCCAAGCCAAGCTCAGTGTCTACATAATCACAGCACATTCCCACACAAACACACTTGATTAATAAATGTGTCCTTGATTTTGCATGTATGAATGGATAAATTTCACTTCATTTCAAGATTTTAAATATTATATATATATATATATAATGAAAAATGACCAGGATGACCATGTTCTTATATCTTTTAAAATATATATCTACATATTTATTTATTTATTTTTATTTTTTTGCCTATTTTAAGATTCATTTTTACATTATTTTTATGACCATTTAGAATAATAGGTAATCAAAAGTAACACAACACAACAACAAAACAGAACATAACAAAACAAAGCAAAACAGAACACAACAAAACAAAATAAAGCAAAAGAGAACACCACAAAAGAGAACACAAAAACAAACCAGAACAAAACAGAACACAATGACAAAATAGAACAAAACAAAATAGAACACAAAACAAAGCAAAAGACACAACAAAACAGAACACAACACAACACAACAAAAGAGAACACAAAAACAAAAATGCAAAACAGAACACAACAAAACAGAACACAAAACAAAAATCAAAAGAGAACAAAACACAAAAAAAAAACAGAAGACAACAAAACAAAACAACAAAACAGAACACAACAAAATATAACACAAAACAAAGCAAAAGACACAACAAAACAAAACAGAACACAACAACACAACAAACAAAGCAAAAAAGAACACAAAAACAAAAAAGCAAAACAGAACACAACAAAACAACAAAATAGAAAACAAAAACAAAAATCAAAAGAGAACACAACAAAACAGAACACAATAAAATAGAACACAAAACAAAGCAAAGCAAAAGAGAACACAACAAAACAGAACAAAACAACAAAACAGGACACAACAAAACAGAACAAAACAAAACAAAGAGCAAAACAGAGCAAAACAGAACACAACAAAACACAACAAAACAAAAGAGCAAAACAGAACAACAACAAAACAGAACAAAGCAAAACAGAACAAAACAACAAAACAAAACAGAACAATACAGAACAAAACAACAAAACAGAACAATACAGAACAAAACAAAACAGAACAAAACAACAAAACAAAACAAAACAGAACAAAGCAAAACAGAACAAAACAACAAAACAAAACAGAACAGAACAGAACAGAACAGAACAGAACAGAACAATACAGAACAAAACAAAACAATACAGAACAAAGCAAAACAGAAAACAACAAAAAAAAACAGAACAATACAGAACAAAACAAAACAACAAAACAAAGCAAAACAGAAAACAACAAAACAATACAGAACAAAACAATACAGAACAAAACAAAACGTCTCAGTTACGTATGTAACCCTCGTTCCCTGAAGGAGGGAACGGAGACGTACGTCAGTAGTGACCGACGAATTGGGATATCGCTAGAGAGCCCCTATCAGCTTCGAGAAAACTAAAACAAGCCAATGAACATTGGCGTGCGATATTTGCATAACGCACCCCTCCCCATCCGGGGCATATAAAAGGGGGAGGAGATGCAATCGCACTCTGTTTTTCGCTGAGGAGACAACTGGTGTCCGCACTGCAGCGAGGGTACAGAAACTGTGGCGACGGGACGTACGTCTCCGTTCCCTCCTTCAGGGAACGAGGGTTACATACGTAACCGAGACGTTCCCTTTCAGTCGGTCACGTTCGACGTACGTCAGTAGTGACCGACGAATTGGGATCCCAAATAAAACGCCACAGTTACGAACCCCTTCCAGTGCCCAGCGCAAGCTCTAGCCACCCGTCGCACCAGGGGGACGGAGAAGGGGGCGAGCTTACGCCGGGAAGTCTACTGCTGTTCCGAAATACCCACTAAGTAAACTAGACTACACTGGGAAAGCGAACCCAAAGGGGACGCTGCGGAGCCACTACCCACCCAGAGGGGAAGGAATTTACGTGGAACATATGGCCTGGCCCGAAGGGCAGAACGCATACATATCCCTGGGATGGCCCCACCTAAGTAGGGGGAGACTCATCTGACAGGTGACAGCAGAACTCTGCTAAGGGAAGACACGGACTCACCGTAGGGAGTAACCGTGGACCATGCACATATGGAATCACTCGCTTAGAGGGATTACAACATATGGAACCCAACCAACAGACAACACCGAAGGTGGATGTTGGTCTGGCATCAGACACTCCGCAATGTCCGAGCCGAATGGGAGGCGGAGGAACTCAACAGGGTTCACCGATCGGGGAACACGACTGGAGTCAAAAATGCACGTATCCAGCCCAGAGAGCGGGAATGGCATTGCAAGCCGACACAGAGAACAGGTTCAACGCGTCTACCGGCTAGTAGAAGCGAGTACACGGGAAGAAACCGGTTCCACACGTAAGCTATAAAACCTAGCAAACGTGTTTGGTGTCGCCCAGCCCGCAGCTCTACAGATATCTGTCAGCGAGGCACCACGAGCCAGCGCCCAGGAAGAGGCCACTCCTCTGGTGGAGTGGGCTCTCAACCCGAACGGGCAAGGCACGCCCTGGGAATCATAAGCCAGGGCGATGGCATCCACAATCCAGTGGGCCATCCTCTGCTTGGAGACAGCCTTCCCTTTCTGCTGGCCTCCATAACAGACAAAGAGCTGATCTGAGGTCCTAAAGCTTCGAGTTCTATCCACGTAAACGCGCAGAGCGCGGACTGGACAGAGCAAAGCCAGGGCTGGGTCTGCCTCCTCCGAAGGCAGCGCTTGCAGGTTCACTACCTGATCTCTGAAGGGAGTGGTAGGAACCTTGGGCACATATCCAGGCCGGGGTCTCAGGATAACGTGAGAGTCACCAGGCCCGAATTCCAGGCACGATTCGTCGACCGAAAATGCGTGCAGGTCCCCTACCCTCTTGAGCGAGGCCAATGCAACCAGGAGGACGGTCTTAAGGGACAGTACTTTTAACTCAACTGATTGCAAGGGCTCGAAGGGATGATGCCGAAGGGATGAAAGAACTACGGAAAGATCCCAAGAGGGTATGGAGGGGGGACGAGGCGGATTCAGTCTCCTCGCTCCCCTCAGGAACCTGACGACCAGATCGTGCTTCCCCAAGGACTTCCCATCAACTGCATTGTGATGTGCGGCAATGGCGGCAACATACACTTTGAGGGTGGAGGGAGACAGCCTTCGCTCCAGACCCTCCTGCAGGAAGGAAAGCACGGATCTGACCGAGCATGATCGGGGGTCTTCTCGGTGAGAAGAACACCACTCAACGAACAGGTTCCACTTCAACGCATAGAGGCTCCTAGTGGAAGGAGCTCTAGCGGAAGTGATAGTGTCTACAACCGCTTGCGGGAGATCATTTAGAACCTCCGCATCCCGTCCAGGGACCACACGTGGAGGTTCCACAGGTCGGGACGCGGGTGCCAGAGGGTGCCCCCTCTCTGAGTCAGAAGATCCTTCCTCAGAGGAATGGGCCAGGGAGGGGCTGCCGTGAGGAGCATGAGGTCCGAAAACCATGTCCGGGTGGGCCAATAAGGGGCCACCAACAGGACCTGCTCCCCATCCTCCCTGATTTTGCACAAGAGTTGAGCAAGAAGGCTCACTGGGGGAAACGCATACTTGCGAAGACCCCGGGGCCAACTGTGTGCCAGTGCATCCGTGCCGAGAGTACCTGCGGTCAGGGAATAGAACCACTGGCACTGAGCATTCTCCTGGGAGGCAAACAGATCTATCTGCGCCTCGCTGAAGTAATGCCAAATCAGCTGGACTACCTGGGGATGGAGTCTCCATTCGCCCGCAAGTGGAGGCTGCCGTGAAAGCTCGTCGGCTGCACGGTTGAGCACACCTGGGACATGACTGGCACGAAGCGACCTCAGATGCTTCTGACTCCATAACAAGAGATGGCGGGCGAGTTGCGACATGCGGCGGGAGCGTAGACCACCTTGATGATTGATGTACGCCACGGTCGCAATGCTGTCTGAGCGGACTAGAACGTGCTTGCCTGTCAACAGCTCCTTGAAGCGGCCCAGCGCAAGACGAACTGCCAGCAACTCGAGGCAATTGATATGCCAATGCAGCTGAGGCCCCGTCCAAAGACCTGAGGCTGCATGCCCGTTGTACGTGGCGCCCCACCCTAAGGTCGAGGCATCTGTGTGAACCACAGCGTGCCTGGACACCTGTTCGATGGGAACTCCTGCCCGCAGGAACGAGGGGTCTGACCATCGAGTGAGGGCACGGCGACAGCTCGGTGTCACAGGAACACGGAACGTGCCGCGTTGCCACGCCCATCTCGGGACCCGGCCGTGGAGCCAGTGTTGGAGCGGCCTCATATGAAGCAATCCGAGCGGCGTGACCGCGGCTGCGGATGCCATATGCCCCAGGAGCCTCTGAAACATTTTCAGTGGGGCCGCTGTCCTGCACTTGAGCGTACTCAGGCAGTTCAACACCGACTGGACGCGCTCCTCTGTGAGTTGCGCAGTCAGGGCGACCGAGTCCAGTTCCATACCGAGATAAGAGATCCTCCGGGGGAGAGTTTGCTCTTGTCCCAGTTGACCCGAAGACCCAACCGGCTGAGGTGTGCCAACACCAGATCCCTGTGTTCGCACAACTGCTCCCGCGAACTGGCTAGAATAAGCCAGTCGTCGAGATAGTTGAGAATACGAACGCCTTGTTCCTTGAGGGGAACAATGGCCGCCTCCGCAACCTTCGTAAAGACGCGGGGAGACAGGGCCAGCCCGAAGGGCAGGACTTTGTACTGATATGCCCGACCCTCGAACGCAAACCGTAGGAAGGGTCTGTGACGAGGCAGAATCGAGACATGAAAGTACGCGTCCTTCAGGTCTATAGCTGCGAACCAATCTTGGGGACGGATGCATTGAAAAATGCGTTTCTGCGTCAACATCTTGAATGGCAGCCTGTGAAGGGACCGATTCAGGACTCGCAGATCCAAGATTGGCCGTAACCCACCTCCTTTCTTCGGTACAATGAAGTAGGGACTGTAAAACCCTGACTTCATATCGGCTGGAGGGACCGGCTCGATTGCATCCTTCGCCAGGAGGACAGCAATCTCCGCCCGAAGAACAGGAGCACTGTCCAGTGACACCTGAGTGTAGTGGACACCTCTGAACACCGGGGGACGCCGGGCGAACTGAATCGCATAGCCGAGCCTGATAGTGCGGATGAGCCAGCGGGACGGGCTGGGAAGCGTTAACCAGGCTTCCAGACGCCGAACGAGCGGGACCAAGGGCACCACAGGCGCACCGGAAGTGGGGCAGCGAGGCAGAATACTGGGACTCGACTCGGACAGCACAGCGGCCCGAAGTGGAGTCAGATTCTGCGGGGTGACAGCAACGATGGGAGACGGTACACGTGGTACGGCCTGCACCATCGGGGCGCCCCCTACTGGCGAAATGAGAGGGGGCTGCGGACACCAAGGCAGAGCCCCGGGACCTAACAACCGCGCCCTCTTGTGACCTGGAGGATGAAAGGGAAACAGCTCTTTCTGTGAAAAGGTGGGTACCGCTGGACTCCGGAGAGCCAGCGGCGGAACACATACAACAAGTTTCTCCCGGCCCTCCCCCGGGAGTGGAGGGGCAGACGGAATCCCCCCCTGAAGAGCTGCTACTTCCTCCTCCAGGTCGCCCGCTTCAGGATCGCGACTTCCTCGACCTCTTACCACCTGGCTTGGCTTGAGCGGGCTGGGCGCCCCGGCCGGCGCCGGCTCCCTGCTGTTTGGCTGGTGGAGGCTGCTGCTTGGCCAACTTAGCGGGAGCAGAGGACGACGCGGCCGGGCGCCCTCGGCGACGAGCAGGCTGAGGTTGCGCCGCCGGCGGGGTGGAGGCAGCAGCGGGCCGGCGGGGCAAGACATGTTTAATGGCCTCAGCCTGCTTCTGGGCAGCAGAGAACTGTTGGGCGAAGCTCTCTACTGCGTCGCCGAATAGGCCAGCCTGGGACACGGGGGAGTCCAGGAACCGATATTTATCGGTCTCCCTCATGTCAGCCAGGTTTAGCCATAGATGGCGCTGCTGGACTACCATAGTAGCCATCGCTTGACCAACGGAGCGTGCTGTCACTTTAGTCGCCCGTAGGGCGAGATCGGTGGCAGCTCGCAACTCCCCCAACAGATGCTGGTCAAGACCACCCTGTGGCATTTCCGATAACGCTTTTGCCTGATACACTTGCAAAAGGGCCATGGCATGCAGGGCGGAGGCGGCCTGCCCACAAGCTCTATAAGCCTTCTCCGTCAGAGAGGAAGAAAACTTACAGGCTCGGGACGGAAGGCGCGGGTCACCACGCCAGCCGGCGGCCGTAGGGCACAACTGCATCGCTACAGACCGTTCGACTGGAGGGATTCCCGTATAGCCTTTAGCCTCTCCGCCATCCAGGGTGGTGAAGGCGGACGAGGGGCCTGGCCTCGAACGAACACTATACGGCGTCCGCCAAGACCTGGTCACCTCGTCGTGCACCTCCGGGAAGAAAGGCATCGGGGCGGGACGCTGAGGACCAGCGCGACCCGCCCCGAGGTACCAATCGTCAAGCCGAGAGGGGCCGGGACAGGGTGGAGGGTTCCACACGAGCCCGACGCTCTCGGCAGCCCGGGAAAGCACAGCCATCAACTCAGGATCCGACTCGGCCACAGCCGCCACCCCGTGAGACGGGGGCTCAGCCGAGTCATCCTCTCCCGAGGACTCATGCTCGCCTTCCGATACCGTGATCGACATCTGGTCCTCCGCAGGTGCACCGAAGGACAATACCGGACGCTCCGAAGAGGGCCCGGCGTGACACGGCGGTAACACCACTGGCTGCAGTGCTGCAGAGGCGGCAGGGGCCCGCGGAGCAACACTCGGCGGGGAAGCCCTAACCGTGACCCTCAAGTCACCCTGCCTACACGCCGACGAACCGTCACCCCGACCGGAGCCAGAGAAAACGGCCGCACGGGGCATAGGGGAGGGGACCCCCGCTCCCTGAGAACCAAGAAACGAGAGTCTCGACCTCAGCACCGCGATAGTCATGTTCCCACAATGAGAACATGAACCATCTACAAACGCGGCCTCAGCGTGCTGAACGCCCAAGCACGTGATACAGCGATTGTGCCCATCAGCAGGGACCAGGGAACGACCACACCCAGTAGCGCACAGACGAAATGCCATCTCCCCAGATGCAGGGTTCGTCTGTAAAGTCTAATAGAGGGGGAAACTCACAGCTCTTTTGTGAATGAGACACACACGGAGTGTCACGAAGTGTGGTAAACACACACACACGGGACCCGGCCAAATCGCAGACCAAACAATTGGAATTACAGCGGAACGCTGTTTCACAGCCGATGTTGCCGCCCGGACCCGGAAGCTCGTGGACTCGCTGCAGTGTCGTTGCGCCAAACACGGTAAGAACACTGTTTCTTCTTGTTTTAGAGATCTTCTTAGCTGTAGGACACCAAAGCGTGGCTCCGAAGCAAAAGACAGAGTGCGATTGCATCTCCTCCCCCTTTTATATGCCCCGGATGGGGAGGGGTGCGTTATGCAAATATCGCACGCCAATGTTCATTGGCTTGTTTTAGTTTTCTCGAAGCTGATAGGGGCTCTCTAGCGATATCCCAATTCGTCGGTCACTACTGACGTACGTCGAACGTGACCGACTGAAAGGGAACAGAACAAAACAGAATAGTACAAAGCAAAAGAGAACACAACAAAACAGAAAAAACAACAAAACAGAACAAAACAGAACAGAACAAAACAAAACACACACAACAAAAAAAAAACAAAACAAAACACAACAGAACAAAACAAAAAACAGAACACAACAAAACAAAACAACAAAACAGGACACAACACAAAACAGAACAGAACACAACAACAAAACAGAACAGAACAAAACAAAACAAAACAAAATGAAACAACATAACATAACATAACATAACATAACATAACATAACATAACATAACATAACATAACATAACATAACATAACATAACACAAGACAGAAAACAGTGGCCTGTTGCACAAAGCCGGTTTCAGTTTCTACACAGGTAAGTTCAAGATTAGTTTGAGCAAACTCTGTTTTTTTGGGCTCATGAAAGTGGATTGTTTTTTTGCGGGTTTCATTGCTATGGTAACATACACTATACGGCTAACCTGCTCCAGAGCAGGTTTTATTCTGGGTTAGAGATCGCAAAACCAAACTGGACCAATCAGCTGTGAGTAAAGTGACATGTATCTGATGCAATAAAGCCACTCCCCCTGTATCTCTCGCTTCAAATGAAATCGGTTTATAGTGAAAACATTTAGAGACAAAACTGCTAATAATATATTCAAATAATATATTCATATAATTATTAAATTAATTGACAATATTAAACTTTGCTTTTGAATTAAAATAAATGTAATAGGCTACATGCATTAATATATAAAGCTTTGAACAAGCTTTATCTTACATGTATTCTTTTGAGCTCTTTGTGAAACTATATAAATTATACTGCCTATTTGTTTGATTCTCACGCATTGATATAGTCAGATATGTTCTTTCAGTTGCCTTCTCAAACTTTCACTGCAGCAGCAGTGTTTATTCCTGCTTTGTAAATGCGTTTAATTCCATGATATTTTTCATAGCAATCTGTTAATCTTCAGAAGAGACGTAAATTCAGAGTGATTGGCTGTTTGCAAAACACAACAAAACACAACACAACACAACACACAACATAAAACACAACACAACAAAACACAACACAACACTCAGAACAAAACACAAAACACAACAAAACACAACACAAAACACAACAAAACACAATACTCACAACAAAACACTCACAACACAACAAAACACATCACTCAGAACAAAACACAAAACACAACATAAAACACAACACAACAAAACACAACACAACACTCAGAACAAAACACAAAACACAACAAAACACAACACAACACAACACAAAACACAACAAAACACAATACTCACAACAAAACACTCACAACACAACAAAACACATCACTCAGAACAAAACACAAAACACAACAAAACACAACACAACACAAATACAACAAAACACTCACAACACAACACAACACAAAACACAACAAAACACTCACAATACAACAAAACACAACACTCAGAACAAAACACAAAACACAACACAACAAAACACAACACAACACAACACAAAACACAACAAAACAACACACAACAAAACACAACAAAACACTGACAACACAACAAAACACAACACTCAGAACAAAACACAACACAACATAAAACACAACAAAACACAACACTCAGAACAAAACACAAAACACAACACAACATAAAACACAACTCAACAAAACACAACACTCACAACAAAACACAAAACACAACACACAACAAAACACGACACAACAAAACACTCACAACACAACAAAACACAACACAACAAAACACAACACTCAGAACAAAACACAAAACACAACACAACATAAAACACAACACAACAAAACACAACACTCAGAACAAAACACAAAACACAACACAACATAAAACACAACTCAACAAAACACAACACTCACAACAAAACACAAAACACAACACACAACAAAACACGACACAACAAAACACTCACAACACAACAAAACACAACACAACAAAACACAACACTCAGAACAAAACACAAAACACAACACAACATAAAACACAACACAACAAAACACAACACTCACAACAAAACACAAAACACAACACAACACAACACACAACAAAACACGACACAACAAAACACTCACAACACAACAAAACACAACACTCAGAACAAAACACAAAACACAACATAAAACACAACACAACAAAACACAACACAAAACACAACAAAACACTCACAACACAACAAAACACAAAATACAACACTCACAACACAACACTCACAACACAACACTCACAACAAAACACAACAAAACACAACACACAGCACTCACAACACTTACAACACAACAAAACAACACGACACAACACAACACAACACTCACAACACAACACAAAACACAACACAACAAAACACAACACTCACAACACTTACAACACAACAAAACACAAAACAACACAACAAAACACAACACTCAGAACACAACAAAACACACAACACTCACAACACAACACAAAACACAACACAACAAAACACAACACACAACAAAATACAACACAACAAAACACAACACTCACAACTCAACACAACAAAACATAAAACACAACACAACAAAACACAAAACTCACAACAAAAAACATCAAAAAGCAAAACAGAATACAACATATATTCCTCATTTATTCCTCAACAAAACACAAAACACAACTGAACAAAACATGACACAACAAAACACAACAAAACACTCACAACACAACAAAACAACACTCAGAACAAAACACAAAACACAACATAAAACACAACCCAACAAAACACAACACAAAACACAACAAAACATGACACAACAAAACACAACAAAACACTCACAACACAACAAAACACAACACTCAGAACACAACAAAACACACAACACTCACAACACAACACAAAACAACACAACAAAACACAACACACAACACAACAAAACACAACACTCACAACTCAACACAACAAAACACAAAACATAAAACACAACACAACAAAACAAAACACACAACACTCACAACACAACACAAAACACAACACAACAAAACACAACACACAACAAAATACAACACAACAAAACACAACACTCACAACTCAACACAACAAAACATAAAACACAACACAACAAAACACAAAACTCACAACAAAAAACATCAAAAAGCAAAACAGAATACAACATATATTCCTCATTTATTCCTCAACAAAACACAAAACACAACTGAACAAAACACGACACAACAAAACACAACAAAACACTCACAACACAACAAAACAACACTCAGAACAAAACACAAAACACAACATAAAACACAACACAACAAAACACAACACAAAACACAACAAAACATGACACAACAAAACACAACAAAACACTCACAACACAACACTCAGAACACAACAAAACACACAACACTCACAACACAACACAAAACAACACAACAAAACACAACACACAACACAACAAAACACAACACTCACAACTCAACACAACAAAACACAAAACATAAAACACAACACAACAAAACACACAACACAACACTCACAACTCAACACAACAAAACACAAAACATAAAACACAACACAACAAAACACACAACATCAAAAAGCAAAACAGAATACAACATATATTCCTCATTTATTTGTTAATATAATGAGGCATTTCATGAGGTATAACATTTCTTTACATTGCTTTATGGTAATGAGAATTGAGAAGGAAAGTGGGGGATATATATTTTTTTTTGATCAGTTCACCCAAATATTTCCCTGCATGTACCTGTGTCTTGTGTGTGTGTGTCTGCTGACTCACTGTAACCGTGATTACATCAGTCAGCTCTGCCTGCTCTAATTGTCCTGTATCCCGTCCATCACAGCAGATTTAATTGTGCTGGTTAATTAATAATTGCGTTTATCGAGGGGACATCAGATGCTGGATGTTGGGACGGCCTGTCAATGTAATTGGAAGGGCTGACGAAACGCCAGAGGAAGGAGAGGAAGCTTTTACCCAGCAAGGTTATCAGTGTCTCTGCTCCAACCTGTCATTTACCGCAACATACTCTCTCTCCTCTATCAGTCCGTCTCAACCTACTTTGCATCCCTGTCTTTCACTTGTCTGTCTCTTATATTACATGTCTATTCAAGAGCCTCTACTTAGCTTCTACTATAAAAAAATCCTGTTAAATTTAGATTTAAATTTACACACAAAGACAAAACACACAAAATTAAATAATGCCATAATAAAAATTATCGCAACATACTCTAAGGTGCGTAGCTTATAACAAAAATAGAAACATAACTGTAAATAAACATAAAATATCAAATTTGATGTCCTTTTACAGTAAATTATAAATATTTATTTTACAAAATATTTTAACTACAAAAACTATAATTATAACAAAACGTGCAGTTTCTTGTTGAATATAATATAGATTTTTGCCATTATTTATACGGTAATTCATATTTCCATACCACTTTCAAAAAATACCTATTTTGCACTGTAAACCCTAACGCTTAAAATAATTAATTGGTTTGAGTAGGGCAAACTCAAATTAAACAAATTAGTTCAATCAAATCAACTTTTATGAGTATTTAACTTTCTTTTTCTTTTGAGTTCACAAAACTGACACATTTTAAGTCATATGAATTATTTAATTGTTTTGAGTTTTATGAACTTGTTTCTTTTAATTTAGACAAACTTAAATTTACCTGAAACTGGGCTGGGATTTTGATTTCCCAGCATGCTTTGCCATGACACTCGAAAGGGAGAGTAAATAGTAAAATTAAGTGATAATACTCAAAATACTATAGTAATAAAACGTATGAGCACAAAATTAAAATCATCCAGTTCTTCTTACTTAAACTTGATGTAACTGATTACCTCAATTTTTTTTTTGAGTTTGGCTAACTTATTTGGGTTTACAGTGTGCAGTAAAATTGTTTCATTTGATTCAATTTTTAACATCTATGTAAGTTCACCAATTATCAGGTTTACAGTAACAACTTTACATGCTTATTTCTGTGAAAATTTCAATTTTAAGATTTTTAGCAGTGCAGCATTTATAGGGAACATCATTAGTTAAATCGGCAAACAGTGACGTCCCTAAAGCGTCTTTCTTCGTTTACAGACAACTTTAGCTCAGATCAGTCATGCTGGACTGGTTGAGATCGCTGAAATTGATCTATTGATGCCTATTGGCCGAGCTAGAAATACTAACGCAATTACCTCCAGCCCAACTCATTCCCGCCCAACGTCCATCTTCATCAGCACAATGCCTGAGGGGACATGTGACTGCTGTACAAACACACTCCAACACTCTGCATCTTCTCTCTTTCTTTCTACGCACTTCATTCTGTAATCTCTACATCTTTCCCCCTTTCTCTTTCAGCCTCCTGCCCTCTGTTTTTCTGACCCCTCCCCCTTGCTCTCACTATGTCTCTTTTAAGTGGGGGATAGTGTTTGGTATAACAGCTACAAATACACCTGGATCCTTAAGTGGAGGTGTGTCTCCATTATAAAAAAGAAGAATATACTCTGAGATAAAGATAAAGCCATTCTTATGGGAAGTGTTACCAATATCATTTTTTTTTTTTCAGACTGTCAGACTTTTTAAGAACATGTTTAACTGATCACAAAACAAAAGTAAATAAAAATCAATATTTTTTTTACTATCATGAGACATGTTTGCACAGTGAGTCTTCATTGTATTTGGCAACAAAAAAAGAAAAAAAAACATACACAGAAAATGAGCATTAGATATAGTATTAGGATTAGAGCAATGTTAAAACAATAATATCTAATATAAATATAAAGTATTTATAAGTCATGGTAATATTTTGGTACTGTCTTTAATGTATGTTTATTAAAATAAAAAAATAAAAAAACTGTTGTATTACATCTTTTTTTGTATTGTTTGTTATGTTTTAAAAAGCTACCATATTCCAATTATGATAATCTAATTGTCGGGGCTTGCTTGTATTTAAGATCCAAATATAATGTGTGGTGCAGAATGAACGATAATAACAAAGACTTTAAAAAACACTGAAAGGACTACTACATACAGACAAAATTAGGCATGGTCACACTAGACTTTATAGTGACCGTCATAGTGACAAAAGCCAATTACATTACTTTCCAGTGTTACATGAATGCAACTGGCTGCAAAAAACAAAAATATGCATTATTTTAATTCAGCCAAGAGGTCACGTGACGTATTGATTTTCTACTTGTCACACGTCTTTATGTGATGCAAATTCACAGGTTAGAGTTCACCAAACTTGAAATTTGGAACATGGCGAAATACGAAACATTTCGCATAAGCCTGCGTTTCCAGTCTGATGCATTTGCATGCATATAAATGGAAGCCGTTAGCTCTGTTTCCATCCAAAGTTGCGAATTTAACTTGTGAGCAAATTTACAATATCGCACAAAACATTTGCAAACAAGCAGTGTTTCCATCCAGTGAGTCGAAGAGAACAAAATAGTCACTTCCTGATAAATTGCCGCTAAATATCCTTGGAATTGGAAGTTGCTGCAGTAGATGCCACTGTGTATAATCATTTCATATATAATAAATTACTTGCCCCTCAGAGCACATTGTCATGTTCTCTTGCATTCAGATGCCTGGTGTTTGTGAACGCAATCACTTCTGGGAGGGAATTATACCAAACCACTTTAACAACAGACTTTAGGCATTACCAAAACAGCATTTCAGTTGCTGTGCAACGAGTCCGCTGGTTGGTCCAGTTATGCTGTCCCATCACAAAGTCATGTCTTTTTTTATGCATATCAAGGAATTTATTCAGTGAAAGTGTTTCCATCATAGTTTATATGCATGCATGTTTTCATATCACAAAAAATTTCAGACTCATTTGAGCGCATACGTTTTTTATGTGCATTTTTAGAATTTAAGCGAATTTCATCCAGCATTTTTTAATGCGATATCCCAAAAATGCGCATTAAAATAGGTGGATTAAATAGGTAATTCCAGTTAATGGAATTAAAAGTGTAGTGTGACTGCCCCAATACTGGTAACACAAGACCAAGAACTGAGGAAGACTGAAATACACAAAGAAGGCTTAAATACACAAAGGATGATTAACAGAACAGGGAACAGGTGTGGACTAATTATGTATGGCAACCTATAATGAAAGACTAGAACTAAGGCAAAACAGAGACAATAAAAACCATGACATAGAGTTGTTTATATGACGGCATGTTCAACTAAAAATTGAAAACTTTATGCGTTTTGGGCTCCTGAAAACACAAACGTTTTAAAAAAGGTTTCAAACTGAAAGATAATATTATAATATTGTCTCTGTGTAAACCACTAAAACAAGAATTTAAGAAAACATTGATGTCATGTGCATGCGTATTACGTTTTCAGTCTATCCGCTCGTTAAGTCATGACGTAAGGAACGCCATTTCCGGGTCCAAGCCTCAACTCGTTTCACTTGAGAATGCCATCGACGGCCATTTATGAGCGCTATTTATTCATTTCAAACATCAATCATTTAAAAAACGTTAAACATTTTAAATACTTACAGTCTACACAAAAGTGTCCGTGCTCACAGCATCACAGACATTAATATATTAATGATTTATAAAAGATGAATCATTGTCTGGCCATCTGGAATTTTGGTATAGAGATAAAGGTTATGATTATAATTTTTTTGTAGTATTACACCACATCATGTGTGTATATTAGCACCATTTGTTGTTTTCTTATGGTATGAAATAGAGCGTTAGGACCCGGAAGCGCTGCCGCGTGACGTCAGACTTAACAACCGAATAGGCGTGTAGTGTTTCTTTACAAAGTGACATTGCTAACTACTGGCCTGTCAGCAAAATACAGTTGGGGGTCAGTGAACCAGCCTGGGTAGTGTTTCCCAAAAGCATCATAAGCTTAAGTTGATCATAGCTCCATTGAAACCAGTGGAGCTACTATCAACTTAGGCTTACGTTTGGGAAACGCCACCCTAAACAGTAATGTCATATTTAAAGAACAGGCTAGACCAAACTGAACTAAACCAAACCCCAAAATTGTTCACACTCTACATCCACTCTGAGCGACGAGCCCAGACACAAAATAACATATACTATATACTTTTACAAATCTTACAAATTCTGAAGGGCTTGTGTTGGCTAGCAGTCTCCATTTGTAAAGTCTGAAGGGAATGTTTCTTGCAATTTTGCAAAATTTAACCATTTCACCATTTTTAAGAGATGTTTTGAGGATATTAAATGTGTGCGGATTCAGCATGTAGTTTGTTGAATGGAGTGGTCAATAAAGGTGCCATAACCCATTACAAACACACACACACACACACACACACACACCCCTTTTCTCATTCCCATGGGTTTTGTACTAACGGTCCTGCTGTCATGTGTGCACAGAAGTGTATATGTTTGAATCAGTTCAAATGCACCAATAACAGTGATGCTCTCTCTCTCTCACACACACACACACACACACACACACACACACACACACACACACACACACACACACACACACACACACACACACACACACACACACACACACACACACACACACACACACTTTGGGGTAAGAATTTTTTTAATTGTATATATTTTTTTGTATATTTATTCATTCAGCAAGGATGCATCTAATTGTGCATCTAATTCAAAAGTGACAGTAAATAATAACAGGAAATGTTTCTTGAGCATCAAATCAGCATATTAGAATGATTTGCAGGAATAAATTACATTTTAAAATATATATATATATATATTATTATTTTAAAGCTGCAGTCCGTAACTTTTTTTTGGTTAAAGTCCCCGTGAACCGGAAGTTGCAAACGACTTTTCTCCAGTGTTGTGACGCATTTCCAAGTGAAATGGAATATTGAAAAGAGGGCAGGGTTTTACTTTAGCTTTACTCCTCCTCTCCATAGGTATACATAATAAAGGCTAGATGTCTCGCGCTGCTGGCCAATGGAGGTCGACCTGCGCACCTGACGGCCATCTTGTCAGAGTCAGCTCGCTCACTCGCAACATTGTGTTTTAATGGTGCATTTACTTTTTAAATAACCATAACTTGCTCAATTTTCTACCAATTTTATGAATAATTATAACCATGGACTTCCATATGAACAGAACAGATAGGTGCAATGAATATACACACACACAAGGTATTTATGTTAAATCAATATATAGGCTACTAAAACTCAGTGTACAGAATGGCAACATGAGATTAGTTGTCACAAAATCATTATTGGTGTCAGTAAAACCTATATAATTGAACAGCTCAATTGTTGTCTCAGCCTTGATAACTTGCGCAAGTAGCCGTGATACACAACTATGCTGCACGATTAAGTCATTTTTCGAAAAGAAAAGCTGCAGTTTCAACAGGTTCAAGCATCCAGAATTATAGCCACATTAATATGTTTGTAAGAAACCAAACCATTTATAAAACCATCAAGATTTCAGCGAGATAAGAGTATTTGTGTTCGTGCGGATCACTCACCTTACATCAGGTACCACAGAGCCCGCCAGAAAGCTTGCCTGTGACAAGATGGCCGCCGGTGATGACGTCAGAGACTCTGCCGTAATACAGCTAGCCTTTATTATGTACATCTATGCTCCTCTCCATCTCTCCCTCATAGCAAACTAACATTTGGAGGGGAGTGGTTTAAGTGTTTTCAACCCAAGCCGTCAAACTGACGTCACCAGAGAAGGAACGCCATTCCAGACCGGAAGTAACTTTTCAGATTTTGATTAAAGATTACCACAACAAACGTTTTTCTGTGTATTAACTTGCACGGATTAATTGTTCACGACAAGACTAGTAATATGCTCTAACAAAGTAAACAGGGTCAATTTTGATTTCATGCCGACTTTAAAAATGATCCAAACTCAATTTTTTTGCAAGTACATATCCAGCCAGTGTTCAAAACTATCTCCTTATCTTAGCTCGATTCACAACGGTAAGCTTGTAATAATGTTTTATAATAAGAGCGACCTGGTGGATTTCCGTGGGAAATTCGAGCATGCAGCAGTTCGTCTGTGCGTCATTACGCCACTTCTGTAAACAGAAAGTCCAGGCTAGTCGGCTTTATCATGTGAGGATGCTGCTGGTAGCGGATCATTTGTAGTCTTTTCTCACAGCAGCTGCAATAATTAAATTTATCATTTTGATGGTGGATTATAATCCAGAAAGGTTCAAATGACAATCATCAGTGACAACTGGAGATTCAGCCATAGTTAAAAAGCAAAAGACTTCGGACTGCGGAGTGGCTACAGAAATTGAAATCTACAGGTAACGCTAATACACACTAAATACACAGTCACGCAGATGTTGTTAACATTAACAATTTGAGAACAAAGTATAACAACAATAATAATTTGCACGGTTTGATGCGATATAAGTTAAGCGATAGTTAGATTTAATCACCATTGGCAGCGTGATTTATTGTAGGCTAATGCTTTAGCTTACTTTTGTTCTGCCCAGTTGGTCAGAACATAAGTGGCAGACATGTTACTTACTTGTTCAGATGACATTTTCCGGTGAAAATTCCTACTTTGGTCATATTTCAAGACTATAATCTGTGATTCTAAAGTACAGTATCCACACCGGTGTAACTGACAGCAAACATTAGATTCATCCTTGCTGACGAGCTGTGCCGATCATGCACAATGCACGTAAAGATAATAATTCTGCATATGACTGCAATCGCAGGTTTCAAACAGAGATGGCGACAAAGAGGAAAAATGCAGGACTGCAGCTTTATTTCATTACATTTTATGTTACAGAAAATACCAGACACATCTTTGGACTATAGAGTGGAAGTAAGAGAAAAAGAATGAGTACACGGCAGAAATAAAAACAATGAGAGAGAACAGACACAGGGCATTGTGGGATAGGATTCCTTTCGGTCGGTGTGGTGGGCTGGAAGTTGGCCGGTTTTATGTAACCTGTTGAATGCTTATTGATCGCTTTGTGGTGTTTAAAGAATGGCCTCAACAATGACATCTTCCTCTGTGGAAGAAAAGAAAGTGTTCCTTTCTTTCTCCAGACATTTGTAAGCTGTGCATGATGCCCCGGCCACATGAATGTGCCATTGTTGAGCCAAAGGGAGCAGCTTACAAGAAACCGAACAATACCTCACACCGTTAACAATGTGCAGACAGGGGATAGGTTGCAGGAGGTTTAAGAGCAGTTGTCTCGCGGCCTCTTTGCGGAGGAACGGTGACCCAAATGAGAGGAGGGATGATTGTTTGTTTGTGGACGTATTGATTAAGGGACAGAGCTAAAAGGAAGACAAGAGGAAGTGGAAATGAAACACAGCTTTATTTTATTGTTGTGTGAGTTACCGTTGCAGTAACATCAAACATTGACATTGTTAGGAGTCCATTTAAGCTCGTCTTCCCTCGGTTCTTCCCTTCTGTCTCCTCTTTGCTGTCTCTCCAATTTCCTACACTTTTATTAAACCTCAGTTATTCCAATCCTACACATTCTCTCTCTCTTTTCTTTAAGGGATAGTTCACACAAAAATGAAAATGTTGTTATTATTTACCCTTGTGGCGTTTCAAATGATATTTTCCGGTTAGGGTGACCAGATTTGTCATGGTGGAACACGGGAGGGGACGGGATGGGATGGACACAAACTGAAGCAAATTACAAACAATAGGATAAATACAATACAGATATAAATTAAATAAACTACATCTTTCAAGTACAGTAGGTTCATAGGTGGAGCGTGTGTAAGGCTGGGGAAGGCTTAGCCTTAGGTTTTCTATTTACAACGTATTTTTGAGCAATGTAGCCAATCACAAACTTACTTGATGATTTCTTGAACGCATGAGTTTTTGTCCAGTGCTGAGATCTGCACACTCAAATCCTCTCGTTATAATTTAACTTTTAACAAAAAAGTATAGTTATTATGTATAAGATATTAATTGTACAGTCAGCTTAATCGACTAGCAGAACTTTGTGAGATCGCAATGAATTAAGATCAGTGACAGTGGTTATAAAGGGAGCGCTTTTTTGTATGCTTTCTGGGCTTTATAGTATGGAAGCTTGTTCCACCACTTAATAAAAAAAAAATTAAAACAGTAATTGTGACTTTCTGACTTTTTTTTCTCACAATTGCGAGTTATAAAGTCAGAATCGCAAGATATAAACTCGCAATTGCGTAATATAGTCACAATTCTTACTTTTTTCTCGCAATTCTGATTTTTTTTTGCAAGTTTATATTTCAGAATTGTGACTTTATAACTTGCAATTGTGAGAAAAAAAGTCAGAATTGCAAGATAAAAAGTCACAATTACTGTTTTTAATTTTTTATTTAGCGGTGGAAACAGGCTTCCATAATATAGGCCTAACTCATTCGGAATCTGAAGATCACACATTTTTTTGCACTTATGTTGTATGGGATGTGTATAGATTGCTGATAGGCGACACGTAACTATATAATGATATAGACTCTATGTATTTTCATGGAGGAATCGCATCTAGCCTTACCCTAGAGTTGGTTCACCGTCCGCCTATGAGTAGGTTTATTTAACATGCATACATTTATTTAACATCTTTTGTTGTTTAACATTAAAGACACAGACAGGTATTTTAGGCTACTGTCACTTTAAGACTAAACGTTTGGATCTAATACACTGACTGACACATATCAAAGTGCCTTTCAAGGATCTGTATCTATAGTCTTTGCACATATCCGATTTTCACCGAGCTGTTTACATTCACTTAAAGAGATGGTTCACCCAAAAATGAATATTATCCCATGATTTTCAGACGAACACAACTGTAGATATATTTTAAAATATAAATATACTTATTCTTTGAAGCCCAAAAAATGCATCCATCCATCATAAAAATAATCCATACGGCTCCAGGGGGTTAATAAAGGCCTTCTGAAGTGAAGTGATGAGTTTTTGTAAGAAAATATCCATATTTAAATCTTTATAAATTAAAATAACTAGCTTCCAGCAGACGACCGAACGCATACTGAGCAAGCCGACTTGTGCCAAATGAGTAACTCCTGAAGTGATGGAGGTAGGAGTATCGTAAGCTTAGACGCCTCTCGCAGTTTAAACAAATTGGGCTGGGCAACAAACTCAAGCTCCTCTTCTCTTATATTGAAATTCTCTGACAGTTCTTTTTAAAATTTCTCATTTTAGACTTCTAATTATTGACCAGTGTTTTGCAAATCGAAGCATACACTCTTCTGCCGGAAGCTAGTTATTTTAGTTAATAAAGTTCTAAATATGGATATTTTTCTTACAAAATCCCATCACTTCTCTTCAGAAGGCCTTTATTAACCCCCTGGAGCCGCATGGATTAAGTTTTTTGATGGATGGATGCATACCATTATAAAGCTTGGAAGAGCCAGGATATTTTAAATAGTCATATGCATCTAGGATGGGTGAGTAAATCATGGAATAATTTTCGTTTTTGGGTGAACCATCCCTTTAAACCATAACCAACTGCATTTACATGAGATACTTCACATGATGTATAATAACTTGATAAACTCTTTTTGAAGATCCTCATTAGTCTGTTTTGACTTGATCTCCTCCACGGTCTCTAATATCCCGCCTTCACTAACGGCAAGTTAACGATAACGAATTGTGATTGGATGGTAATTTTGTTCTCTAAAATATACTATGACAAGATTGGCTACCTTTGTTTAGGCTATTCTCGTGTGACAGAAGACTGCTATTCGCTTTTATGATCTCCTAGCAATAAAGACAATTTAAGAAAGAAGAAAAATGGGTCACAACATGATTTTTTCATAATAAGTCGGGACACTAAATATAGAGCTGAAATACAGGACATTCCCGGGAAAAACGGGACACCTGGTCACCCTAGTTCCAGTTCACTTTGACTTCCATTGTATGGACAAAAATTTCACAAACAAAAAAGGTTGACTGCTACTGTTAATAGTGTAGTGATGCGTGAAGCATGACTCGCACAGAAGTTACTTTCAAACCAAACAGCAACATGTTAGTGAACGCGGTGAATTTGTCTGAAAAACTGTCTAATCTGTGTGGGGAAAAGTTTCTTCCTTATGCATAATGCATGGATTCCTATTGAAATGATTGGTTTCACCTACAAATTTTTCACCAAACAGTAAATGTGACTTTTCAGTATAGCTTCAGTATGGCTTTATATATATATATATATATATATATATATATATATATATATATATATATATATAGATGGTAACACTTTACTTGAAGGGGTGTGCATAAGACTGACATGACACGTGTCATGAATATGAAGGTTTTATGCATGTTTATGACAACTGTCATTAAATGTAATTCGCTCAACTATGTCATTTTTAATGCAAAGATGACATTGTTTGTGATGTCTGAGTTATGACAACTTGACATAAACCAATACATCCTAACCTGTCAGTGTCTTTGTCATGACAACTTGACATCATTTAGCTTTATGGGTTTACATTATATTAAACTGTCATGTGGTTGGTTTTGACATTGGCTGTCATGAGGCCATTATAATAGTGTCATGAATATGTATCTTGACCTCAACTACAGTGGTACAAATTGAACTGTCATTAAAATGTCATTAAGTGACAATACTCTGACAAATAATTTTATAACAGTGTCATGAATATTTTTCATTTCATGTTTTTTTTTTTTTTTTTTTTTATAAAGTTTCCTCCAACAGAAGGTCAGATAATAGACAATTTCAAATTTCTTAAAAAAGATGACACTGTTATAAAATAATGGTAACACTTTATTTTAGGGTCTTTTAACTAGTTGCTTATTACTATTAGCATGCATATTAATAGAATATTGACTGTTTATTAGTAATTAATAAGCACATATTAATGCTTTATTCTGCATGACCATATTCTAGATTCTTAATCCTACCCAATACCTAAACTTAACAATTAACTATATTTAGAAGCAGTAAATTAGGAGTTTATTGAGGGAAAAGTCATAGTTAATCGTTTATATACGTGTTCCCTATACTGAAGTGTTACCAAAATAATGTAATGTAATGTTAACCCATAAAGCTAAGTAATTTTTTAAGTTTGATTATTAATCTATGTCATGTTTATGACAGGTTATGATGTCTTGGTAATGTAAGTTGTCATGACAAAGACACTGACAGGTTATGATTTATTGGTTTATGTCAAGTTGTCGTAACAAAGACATCTCAAACAATGTCATCTTTGCATTAAAAAATTACATAATTAAGCGAATGACATTTAATGACAGCTGTCATAAACATGCATAAAACCTCCTTTATATTCATGCCATGTGTCATGTCATGATTATGAAGGTGTCATGTCAGTCTTATGCACACCCCTTCAAGTAAAGTGTTACAAAGTAAAGTGTTACCGTATGTGTATATATATATATATATATATATATATATATATATATATATATATATATAATATATATATATATATTTATTATTTTCAAGCACACTTAATACACACACAAACAGGTCCCACTTTATATTAGGTGGCCTTATGTACTTACATTTAAATTAATCATTTGAATACAATACACTTATTGTGTACATACATATTTTTACATTGTACTTATATTTAAAAAAAAATATCTGCATGCAATTACATCTGTAATTAATTTCTGTAATTTCTCTTAAGGCCACCTAATATAAAGTGGGACAAAAAAAAAAAAAAAAAGTACATGACACTAGTCTCTCAGTGGGATTTGAACACTGTCTGAATGTGAGGCCTGTGGGATACATGATTGATGGCAGTAATGAGACTCCTGTTCATGTGCTTATTGGTATAAATATCATCCCAAATCAGACAGAGAGGCACCATGAAAGAGATGTGCCTCTGATAGCCGTAACTCCATCACCCTGCAATGATAGCAACAACTCTGGACCTACACAACATCATTTACACACTACCTGCTCTCAGACCACATACGACATGGAAATTGCCGAAATTGGATCGTGTCCTCAGCTTTTGAAAGAGATTAGATTTTACAGTTGGTCGTTTTCTGTCTCCCAACCTTCCAGTTTCTCTCTCTCCCTCTCTCGCTTTAGAGCAGTTTGTTGTGAAATAGTGGGACCCCAGTCTCCTGTCCTAGGGCTCATCCGTTAGCTCAGTATAATGTAGTTATGAAGGGGGGGTTGAGCTTCCTGTCTTGGCCGAACAGACCTGGTTAAATGAGGTTTTTGGTTGCCTGGGGGAGTAAAGTGTAATGGACCTTATTAACTCTCTCTTCTCTCTCTGTATATATGTGCGTGTGAGCGCAGAGGAAGAGATATGGAGGTTAAGGGTACGGCCCAGGAGAGTGACGGTGTATTTGTTGTGAAAGAGCACCGTGTATTGTGCCACAATACTGTTATATATATTCCCACCATGTTATATTGCAGTATGAACAATTTTAGGCGAACATTACTAAGTTATATTGCGATATTTAACAAAATTCTTTATTTTCCCGATAGATAATTATAATTATTTGCACACTCTTTTATAAAACTATACTTTGCAGTTCTTTTGCAAAAAGTACTTTTCAAAAAGTAACTTTAGTGCTTGTGAAAAAGAAGTACACTTTAGCATACTTTTAATAAGTACTTTTTACAGAAATAATATACTTTAAAAGAATGTACTTAAGTGCGAATTGTAATGTAAAGTTTTCGGACATTTAATTGTATAATATTTACAATTAAAGGAAAATGTGTTATAGTTTAAATGTATATATATTCAGGTTGATTCGCTCATATTACATAATATTTTTGGTTTGAATAAAACCAGTTTATTTAACAAAATGAAGTTCACTACTTACTCACTGTAAACCCTAATGCTCAAAATACTTAATTAGTTTGATTAAGACAAACTTAAACTAATTAGTTCAGTTAAATTAACGGTTATGAGTATTTAGAACGTTCTTTTTTCTTTTGAGTTCACAGCACTGAAATATTTCAAGTAAATTGAACTGTTTCATTGTTTTGAGTTGTATGAACCTACTTTTTTAAATTTAGACTAACTTAGTTTAACGGAAACTGGGCAGGGATTTTTTATTTCCCAGTAGTGATTAATGTTTTGTTATGGTTATTTAGAAGAGTCTCTATTAATGTGGGTTTTTGGAGAGTTACCCTCATGATGACAAGTGGTGCATGCTGCTTGGTTTGAGAGCAGGTAAGTTACATAGTTTTAAGTTGCTGTACTCATTCAGTAAGTGCTACCATGCTATCGTTAACATGTTAGCAAATTAGCAAGTTGGTATTTTCTGAATTAATTTGTTAAAGCTAGCAAAATATTTACGTTGAGATAACCTGATAATTTTAAGTTAAATTTATAAATTAGTGTATGAGTACAAAATAAAAATCTTACTTAAAGTTTGAGTTTTTTAACTTAATAAAATTCTCATTCAACTTTTTTGAGTTCTGACAACTTATTTGGGTTTAAAGTGAATAACTTATTTGATTTGCAAGAACTCAAAATAAAAAAAGTTAATTAACTAAAACTTTTATGTTAATTGCTATCAAAATGAATGAGTTAGCTAACTCAGTACTTTAATTTAGGAGCAATTAACATGCGTGAGTACTACAAACTCAAAACTTGATAGTTCTCCTTACTTAAAATTGGGAACATCATGACTGTTGATTGTTGTAACTGATTACCTCAAATTTTTTGAGTTAGCCCAACTTATTCAGGTTTACAGTGTGTGCTACAGAACAGTAAAGCATAAAACTACCACTGTAAATCTGGACTTTACACTTGCTACAAGAGCAAGAAAAGCTGTAGTGTAAGATACCACTAGCAGATGCTTTTATCCGGAGAGACACCTGAGCTTAAGTGCCTCATTCAGGGGCACAATGGTTGCTTCATGCCCCATTGCTAGGTTTTTTAGTTACAAGATCAGACCTTTAACCACTAGGCCACAAAACCACAGATGCCAATATAAATCTGAATTTCTCCTCTCAAGTTGGTTTTAGATCATTAAAGTGTTTAACTGTACAGCTGAGACCTCATTTTTAGACATGCAAGCAAACCTACAGCTTTCACTGTTTTAATGACCATACATACAGGCATTTTAGTGACCAAACACACATACACACGTGCACACGCAGTGCCTGACCTACCGCACCCTTTCCCATGGGTGTGTGTTGTATGGGTGGGGTGCTTGACTCAAGGGGAATGAGGTAACCCAAGTCACAGGTCATCCTGTGTGGTGTGTGGGTTCATAGCTATACTTTGGGACCAAATTTGTCCCCGGAAGTGAAGCTAAATCTAACAAAACATCCCACTCGAGTCACCCTCAACTGGAAAATCAAATCATAAATAAATAGGCTCATTGGAAAAAAACATGCAAAACCACAAAAACGTACCTGTAAATACAATTCACTGCAGTTTCCAGCTGAAATGATCACTACAGGCAGTAAAGCACACAAATTATGATTACAGGGACAGGTCATCAACATATTTTCAAGTGGTTTCTTTGAGCTCAAAACATTTTACCATAGTGCATGATTTGTAAACTAATAGATTTCAATGTTTACTTCACATAATCACATATGTAGGCCTATGTTTTTTCCGGCGTAGTAAACTTGCTCGATAGCTCACCTGGTACAGTACAGCACTGCACTTGTGAGTCCTGTGAATCACGAGTCATAACAAAAGAGCGCAAAGACTTTAGACAACATATAGAGGGATATAGACAACAAATGTGTTTTTATCTCACATTTGCTTTTATTAACATTATTATTATTATTATTAATATTATTATTTGCTAGTGTTAGCATTAACCTTTTAGTGCCACTCACTGGATATTTCATTTCAAAATTGCTGCAATAAGTACAGCAACCAACGTAAAAAAACTTGCCAGTCACATTAAAGGATTAGTTTACTTTTAAATAAACTTTTGCTGATAATTTACTCACCTCCATGTCATCCAAGATGTCAAACGGCGTTTGACTTAGTATTTGCACGTTCAACTTGTAAACACCAAATCGGTACTTCCACTTACGTCAAGCGTGACCTTTTCAACGTAATTGCGTATTACGTGACGTCATGAACGCGCATCGGAGAACAGAGCAAGGCGAGCATTTGTGCTTATAAAACAAACTTTTTTATTTTTTTTTTTAAATGACCAATCATTTCACTAGATAAGACCCTCATTCATCATCTGGTATTGTTTAAAGCCCTTTGAAGTTGCACTGAAACTGTCATTTGGACCTTGAACCGTTTGGTGCAGATTGAAATCCATTATATGGAGAAAAATCCTGGAATGTTTTCATCAAAAACCTTAATTTCTTTTAGACTGAAGAAAGAAAGACATGGACATCTTGGATGACATGGTTGTGAGTAAATGATCAGCAAAAGTTTATTTAAAAGTGGACTAATCCTTTAATGCACTTTTAGAACCATTTCCTGGACATGTGACTTCGAAAGTGCCACAAAATAAGCATTGTAGTATCATTTTGCAGAAATGTTGCCACAGGCACTTTTTCCCAATGAGCCAAGGTTGGTAAATAATGTTGTTTTTTAGTCCTAAAAATCCATAAAGTTTTCTTTTTAGTTTGATATAAAAGCAGTAGAAGTCTATGTAAAGCTGGATAAATGTGAGTGTTTATGTGTATGTGTTTTTAACCTCTTTGTCCATCAGTTGCACTTTCCTTCTCTATCTCTCTTTTTCTCTCTCTGGGGATACGGTTGTCGATCGCCTCCCATTCTCTTGCACACCCCGGCTGTCCTGTAACCATGGTAACTGCCCAGATGTTGGACTCTGATTAGCCGAGACTGCCAAATAAAATCAGGGTGATGATAAAGATCAGGAGGCGGGGTGAGGGGGGGTGATGGGTAGTTATAAATGGCATATACACACACATATAGACACATCCAAACATGCACACATGTGTAAACACATAACAGACTGATGAGGATAAAAACAACCAACACATAACAGGTTTTACATATGGTGCATTATGGGAAGACTCTCTACCAGCAAACAAGCACCTGACCAATTAAATCCATAGCTCTTAATATACACTTGTGGCTATTTATTCACACTGTTTTAACATGTTTGCTAAAAAACGACTCTCCAAAACAAGTAAACAAACTAAAATTTCTTTTCATTTTCCTCACAATGATGTGGCACAGCACGGATTACAAAAATAGCAGAGGTCTTTCATTCGCTTCCAAAGAAAACACTTCATTACTCCACCTGGCATCGTGATGATGTGGTGTTAGCGGCGGTCTGCTGGGAATAAAGGTGCTCATTGTCCCAGGATCTCTCCAAGGTCGCTGAGGATGACAAATACACACACATACAAATACACACATGCAGAGTCTCTCACTCACACAAAGGCTGCCATGATGGAGTGAGCTTGCATTTCTTCATGCCCAAAGTGCAGTCCTTCCACAGTGACTGATGTACTTTTGTCAGTGAGAGTTGCTAAGTCCTAATTGGATAGCACAGTAGGACTAAGAACAGATGTTTTAACTCAAAAGACAAATAAATTGCATTTTTTTGTTGTTGTTTTTTTAGTGTAATAACTGTCCACAGCTTCTGCAATATGTTGCTGTCAAGCGGAAACCTTGTACGTCCAAAACCGTTACTTTTCAAAACATGTCTTTTTTTAACCTGTTAGCAACACTGTACTACCCGCAGTACACATACCTTTCTTTTCAAAAGAGACCAAAACCATGCATATACTCCAAATGGTTTAAGAACAGCATGCAATTTACTTTGGGTGTGCCTTTTTTTTTTTTGGCGTTTTAGGCAAATTTTACAGGAATGCTAAGGGGTTAAACAATTGAACACTGTGTCATCAAAGTTAGTGTGGTAGCTTTATATATGGTCAGATAGTTGCATATATCATTATATTATTAGCATTTTACTAAAATCAACCTCAAATGGATTTCAGACTGTGACGAATAGTAGTGTCTAAGTGAATGTAAGATATCGCGTAGTGGAGTTTGTCTATTACTTTCCCATAATGGAATCAGAACTGAGGCTGTCAAGCTCCAAAAAAGACAAAACGTTAAGTATAAATTAGGGATGTCAGATTATTAAAATATTTAATCTAATCAATTACACAATGTGGTGATTAATTAATCTAATTGATCAATTAATCAAATTTTGCACAAGAAATGACCCCTAAAAGGTAATTTAAAGTCATTATTGTGTTAAATGAGAAAAGCATCAAATAGAAAAAAATAATCATTTGATTCAACATAGAATTTATTACACAAACTTTTAGGCTTCAGCGGCAATGAGGGTGAGTAAATGATGATAAAATGATGAACTATACTTTTATGTTTTTTTTTTTATTAATAAGGATATATATATATATATATATATATATATATATATATATATATATATATATATATATATATATATATATACACACAGTACAGTCCAAAAAGTTTGAAACCACTAAGATTTTTAATGTTTTTAAAAGAAGTTTCATCTGCTCACCAAGGCTACATTTATTTAATTAAAAATACAGTAAAAACAGTAATATTGTGAAATATTATTACAATTTAAAATAACTGTGTACTATTTAAATATATTTGACAAAGTAATTTATTCCTGTGATGCAAAGCTGAATTTTCAGCATCATTACTCCAGTCTTCAGTCACATGATCCTTCAGAAATCACTCTAATATGCTGATTTGCTGCTCAATAAACATTTATTATTATTTTCAATGTTGAAAACAGTTGTGTACTTTTTTTTCAGGATTCCTTGATGAATAGAAAGTTCAAAAGAACAGCATTTATCTGAAATACAAAGCTTCTGTAGCATTATACACTACCGTTCAAAAGTTTGGGGTCAGTACGAATTTTTATTTTTATTTTTTTGAAAAGAAATTAAAGAAATGAATACTTTTATTCAGCAAGGATGCATTAAATCAATCAAAAGTGGCAGTAAAGACATTTATAATGTTACAAAAGATTAGATTTCAGATAAACACTGTTCTTTTGAACTTTCTATTCATCAAATAATCCTGAAAAAAATATTGTACACAAATATTTTGTACAATTGTACACATTAAATGTTTCTTGAGCAGCAGATCAGCATATTAGAATGATTTCTGAAGGATCATGTGACACTGAAGACTGGAGTAATGATGCTGAAAAAAATTTAAAAAAAAATAAATAAATAAATAAATATATATATATATATATATATATATATATATATATATATATATATATATGAAAAGATACTCTAAATAAGAAATTTAAGGTGGCAGAAAATGTCTAAATGAGTAAGTCATTAAATAATTAATTAATTTGATTCGTTCAAATGGGTGATTCATTCAGAAATTAATTAAATGGCTCT
This sequence comes from Chanodichthys erythropterus, assembly GCF_024489055.1. NCBI lineage: Eukaryota > Metazoa > Chordata > Actinopteri > Cypriniformes > Xenocyprididae > Chanodichthys > Chanodichthys erythropterus. The sequence goes on from NC_090226.1 coordinate 31,072,083, forward strand.
CTTTATGAATGGGCCATTGAATCATTGGTTCACCTAAATGGATTCGCTCAAAATGGCTGTGTAACGCTGCGTTGCTTGGAAATGCACAACAGTTCTGCTCTGGCATTATAGGTAATATTTTCATTGGCAAAACTGAGCAAAAACAGACAATATTGTTTCTAAAATGTAACACAATATTAACTTCTGATTTATTGAAATGTTGTATAAAAAGTTGTTGCCCTGCTTCATGTTCATCAATAATTTTGGGTGGTGAAAAAGCCAAAAGCCCAAACAATAATAATAAAAAGTGGGTGAACCTAGTTCAAATCAGTCATAGACCATTCCTTTATATCGTATCCTCTATAATTTCCTTTATGCTTTAACATTGTATAAATAAAATATGAAAATTAGCTATTAATTGTCACCCTTCTTTTTAGTAATTCATGAATGCTTTAGAAAAATAGACCTACGGTTGGTTTCTTTTTAAAAAAAGACACAGCAGATTACTGCAAAAGTGACACTCCCCATATATATATTATATATTATGGGGAGGGGGGGGTTATGTAATAAAAAAGTGCACAAAAAGTGTTCCGCTGCTCACTGGGAAACTGAAAAGCTATAAAAACTGATGTATCTTAACATTAGGAGTGCTATGTAGTTAAAAAAAAAAAAAAAAAAAAAAAACAAGTTTTGTTTTGTAAAATGTAAAAATCCCTTTTATGGGGGAGAATTTGACAATTGATCAATAACTGTAAAAAAAAATGACATGCTCGTGGTTTCTGTTTTTACTCCGTTACGCCATCAGTGTGTGGAGGTCGCAGTGGTGATGCTACCTGATCTGTGCATGTGCCTTTAATCAGACAGAGAGGAAGTGATCGGGCACTTCCATCCATGGACCGAAATTGCATTAAAACATTAAAACATCTCAAACCTAAAGTACTGATAATGGAACTAAATAGGTAAAGGCCATATAACTTCCCTTCTCTCCCAGAGAAAGAGGGAGGAGAGGAAAAGAGAGAGATAAAGGGAGAGAGAGAGAGAGAGAGAGAGGCTGGGGGCAACACTGTAAGCCTCGCCTCTCCATTTTCTAATAAACTCCAGCAATCAGATCATTTGTGCTTTAAATGGGCAACTTGATGGCAGCAGTCTGCATTAGCCACTGGTGCTCTCACAATCTGATTAGACACAGACAGTGACAGTTTCCAGCCAAAGCAGTAGGTAACACAATGACAAACACGTACACACACACACACACAGACACAAATGCACTGACAAACAAGGCCCTTGAGGCTCCCTCTCGTTGTCGTTCTCTCCTTCTCTCTTTCCCTCTATCTCTGAAGACCTTTTTGCTGGTGTTTGCGGCACTAATTGAATTGCGTGAAGCAGATGTCATTATTGTTGAGCAGTCGAGCACTTGATGTTTCCAAGTTGTTAGACACTAATTTAAGCTTATTAGCAGCTTTACCAGGGAGCAAAGGTCGCCTCTGTGTATGTGTGTTTGCTAAAAAGTCTTTCCCTGAAAGGAAAACGATAAGAAATCTCTACAAGGACAGGAGCAGTAGATAATGGGAAGCTTTGATAGCAAACTTGATGATTCTCCGTGGACTAACAGTAGCTTGAAAGTGAAGTGTGTAATTTTAGCACGACTTGCGTCACCAAATGGAATTAATGGGCCTGTTTACACTTGGTCACTTCATATGTTTTCTCTGATCTGGTAGGTATCCGATCGTGAAAGACCAGGTGACATGTTCGAGATGGATTTAAATCCGATCGCTCAAACCACTTCAGGAGGTGGTTTGAGACACATTCCAGACTAAACTGGACAAGTGTAAAGTAAATGCATCTGGTTGCTGAAAGCACATATGTAAATTTTATTACTCCCAAAATTGTAAAAAATAAATGTGTGAGAGCATGTTATAGGCTTTATGACATGTTATAGCCAAATTTGACAGGGCTACTGAATCACACATCACCACAGATGTATCTCTTCAGCATGCCGTTCTGCAAACTGCTGCATTTGAAGCAGAGGGCCATATTTTAACAACCTAATCACATGGTCTGAAGCGCATGGTGCAGGTGAACTTAGAGCATGTCCGAATCAACTTTTGCTAGTTTAACGACGAAAAATGGTCAGTGTGCCAAGTTGTACCTAGTCTCTTAATGAGTCATGAGTGTGTTTTGGGTGTATTGTTCAATAAACCAATCAGAGTGTCATCTCCCATTCCCTTTAAAAGCCAGGTGCACTCACACCATGGCGGATTTGCTATTTACATGGCAGAATATAGACACCCTCAACCTGACAAGTCAGTTTAAATACACAATGCCACAATTGGTCAAACGGTTAGCCAATTTAATTCGTCATTACAGCAAATAGGTAATTTTGATACATGCAATGACTATACATTTTTATCTTTATGCACACAATAATAATCTTTTACATTGTAATCCTTCTATTTTTAATATTTGGTATGTTTGTGTGCTGCTGCATGTCCCTGTGTGTGTAACAAGCAGAGTGTACACGCGTTGTGAAAAAAAATACTGTGCCATTGACTTTAGACCAGGTTTTTGTTGGTCAATGGTGCAGTCGTTTTCAGTTGCCTCAAAATAGCAACACGCCAACAATGCACCTGAACACACATTGTTTTCAGACCAGCACACCCATGGGCGAACAGATGGGTGTGAGTGCATTACTATTTAAACAACATGGGCACAGGACATGATAACTGGGTCGGGCTGAAACTAGCAAAAAACACTTGCGTCGCGCCTGGTGTCGCATTGAGCCTGGTGTATGATAGGGCCCTGAAAGTTTGGCGTCACATCCTGAAGCTCAACACACAATCATCTTCATTTAAAGTAGTGAGACCAAATTATCCAGTGCTGATGCCACTCTCTCTCCTACTGCGGTCTTTGATCTTAAGTTCAACAACTCTATGATTTCAAGTTCAAACAATTCTGTTTCCCAAAACAATAGTTCGACGAACATTAACAAAAACAGTTTTTTGAAGTGTGCGCAGGTGTGAATGTGTTAAGTACTCTGAGTAAACCCCGGAGTATAAACAAATGGAGAACAAAAATATCAAAGTAATTCTTAGAAGTCATGTTCATTATTTACAGCAATAATCTGACATTAATTAGATCTTGAACCAATTAATTAGCAGAAATAACATGTGGCTTTTATTAGGTATGTTGTGTCAAGTTTGATGCAAAATAACAAATGATGTTCAAACCTGGATTCATGCATCTTGATGCACCGTATTTAAAGGCACATGAGCATGAATGAAACAGAGGGGAAGATTTTCAGCAAATAACAGTTTAATTTCCAGTCTGTTCTTCATTCAATGCTATCTTGAAGACATGAATAAGTCATAAGAACCACTTTTATGGTACTTACGGGTGGGAACAATTTTTCACTTTATCAATTTAATGAACAAACTTTTTGAATGGTGGTGTATGTGTCGCTTTTTGTCATTTTTGGAGCTAGACCTCCTGGTGATTATAAAAGTGTGGTCACTGGTCAGTGTGGAAATTCTGAAGAAACTTATCCTATACAAGAGAAAAAAACAAATCATAGGTTTGGAACCACATTGCAACGATGACATTTTTGGGTGAACTATCCCTATAACTGCACAGCTTTAAATGTGTCTATTCCCCTCCATCACTATGCCTCCATCTCCATCCCACTATCTCTCAGTTTATTAATCAAGGTCAGATGATACCACACCTCTATGAGAGAGCAACAGTGAAATGATCATCCCTGCATAAACACCTGTTGTTACACTGACAAAGCCCATTAGCGCTGTGGGGCTAATGTCGCGGAAATGCCGCCTTCTGAAAGCAACCTCTGCTTCTTATCAGACAGAAACAGGAGGAGCCCGGCTGCGCTCAGCACATTCAAATGGCCCATCAAATCTAATCAGAGCACCTGTAAAAGCCTGCAAAAACACAGAAAGAGAGTGTAAGAGAGAGCAGTGTCTCCAGTTACCCAGCAGCTCTCACACAGAAAACCACCACTATACTGTGGGGCAATAAGATAAGCCATTCAGATACTGTAAAACAGGAGGGGGCACAACACCATCATGGTTTTGTGTGTCTGTGAGACTGAGTATTAGGGCAACCAGATTAAACTTCAGAGAAGACACCATTAAATGGCTCAACGAGCACAGTTTTCTTCCCTGTTTTGACTTCCTTTTGAAACAGGAAGCTTGGGTGGGAATTAATACAGAGCTTTTATTTTTCATCAATACTTCTGCTCTGTTTTCCTGTAAGACAAACACTGTAAATTGTAAATGTGCATATATGTAGCAAGTTTTTTCGGTTAGATTGTTTAATTAATATACAAAAACATTGATAATCACCATACATATGTCACGTATTGGTCGCAGGAAGGCAGACAAAGACGAATATAATAGATTCAATACAATGGTTTAATTGTATAATTCCAACAGACAGACGAACAGGCAGCAACACAAATTTAACATTGACGATACCGGACAAAGAACTGAACAAGCAGGAACTTAAATACAAAGAGGTAAATGACGAACAGCTGAGAGGATAGTTAGTGTCCATGGTGACTGATGAGTGGCGGCAAGGTGGAACAGAGAACATGAGACGTATGACAACAAACTGAAAGTCCTAGAACTGAACATAATGGTGACAGTCCTCTCCCCTTGTTCAGGAGGTGGACGAGGTGATGGCGAGATGATGGTGAGAGGCTGGAGAGATGGGATGGTGAAGGGATGACGACATGTTCCCTGAAGTGCAGATGTAGCGTGCTTGGTGGCGCAGACCCAGAGCACGCCAGTACCGACAACCCACAGCAGAGTCGAGGAGCTGAGATAGTGTAGTGGTGACCGACGGCATCTGGGGGATGACTAACAGAGACTCGCCAGATGGATCCATGGGTGCAGACGGACAGCCAATTAACTCAACTGACATCACTGGCTCTGGAGATCTCGGCGATGCTGTAGCGACAACGAAGGCGGGGCCAGAGTACATGAGGGCTGAGGTGAAGCCAGTGTGACGGAGTACCGAGATGATGCCAAGGGGATAGAGGAATCCGTGGTGGAAGTGGTGTGACTACTGACCAAGGGGGAGCCAGCAGGATGAAGGAACCTGGTGGAGCTGCAAGTCCGAGGGTCTCCGGTGGAGCTGAAGGTGGGAGGAGCCAAGACGGAATCGACAGGTCAACAGGCCGAGATGGAGCAAAGAGGTCGAAGGTGGGCGACAGAGCCACAGGATCCTCTCGCATGGGCGGTGCAGGTGGATGCTCGATGTCACAGGGACTCCCCGGAGATGCCGTAGGGGTGTAGACATCCGGCAGTGGCTGGGCTGGAGGACTGGCTGAGCTACCCGGTGATGGAGGAGGTGAGGATCTCGATGGAATGACAGTGAGTATGACACAGTCCATGTAGTCAATAGTAAAGTTCAGAGACAGTGATGATAATAATAATAATAATACATTTTATTTTAGGCGCCTTTCAAATCACTCAAGGTCACCATACAAGAAGAAGAAATAGCAACAAGAACAATATTAAAATAATAAATAACAGTAAGTGCCAATAACATAAGTAAAAGGCAGCAAGTACAAAACATGACAGCGATAAGAATAACAAAAACAAAAGTGCTAGACTTGAGTGCAAACAGTAATCATGAAAGATAAGCAGTTCTGAATAAATGAGTCTCAAGTTTAACTTTAAATTGAGATAACGAGTCTGAATCACGGATGTTGGCTGGGAGAGAATTCCAAAGGCGAGGAGAAAGAGCCAAAGAAGAAGAGCGGAGAGTTCGAGAAAGAATGTAAGGCTGTGAAAGATCTGAAAGGTAAGGTGGAGAGAGGTTATGAAGAGATTTGTAAGTGAGGAGAAGAATTTTAAATTCAATCCGGAATTTGATAGGAAGCCAATGCAGCTGTTGAAGTGATGGGGAAATATTTTGTGTAGAGGAGTCTGGGTTATGATACGAGCAGCAGAATTCTGAATCAATTGAAGTTTATGAAGAGATTTGTGTGGTAAACCAATTAAAAGAGAATTACAGTAGCCAATGCGAAAGGTGACAAGTGAATGAACAAGAATAGCAGAACAGCGTGGAGTGAAAAATGGACGGAGACGAGCGATATTACGGAGATGAAAATAACAAGACCTGGTTATATTATTAATGTGAGCTTCAAATGAAAGGGTGCTGTCAAAGATGACCCCTAAGTTCCTAACCTGGTGAGAAGGGAAAACGGAAGAACTATCAATAGATAAAGAGAAATTGCCAGACCTAGAGAGAATAGATTTAGTGCCAATAAGGAGTATTTAGTCTTACCACCATTGAGTTTGAGAAAGTTGGCAGAAAACCAAACTTTAATTTCATGAAGGCAGTTGATAAGACAGGCAGGTGGAAAAGTGGAATCAGAGTTTGTGGATACATAAAGCTGTGTATCATCAGCGTAACAGTAGAATTTAATACCATATTTTGAGAAAATATTACCAAGTGGGAGAAGGTAAATAAGGAACAATAGGGTACCTAGGACAGAACCTTTGGGGGAGACCACAACTAACAGAAGGAGGTTAGATTGAAAAGCTGTGTACGGTTTGAAAGTTATGAAGTGCATGAGGAATACCAGTGATACCAATGGCGGACAAGCGGTGCAGGAGAATATTGTGTGAAATGGTGTCAAAGCTGCACTCAAATCAAGCAAAAGAAGAATGGACAATGATCCGCCATCAGCAGCCATTAACAGATCATTAGTCACTCACAATAATGCAGTCTCCGTACTATGCTTAGGGCGAAACCCTGACTGAAAACACTCATATAAGTTATTGTTACTAAGATGAGCATGGACCTGTGCTGCCACTGCTTTTTCAAGAACTTTGGAAATAAAAGGAAGATTTGAGATGGGACGGAAATTATCCAAATTGTTAGGGTCTGTGCCAGGTTTCTTAAGAATTGGGGTAATAGCAGCTATTTTAAAAGATGATGGAACAATGCCGTATGAATAATAAAAAGCTTTAGTATTACCGTCTCTGGACTCAATTAAAAGGATAAGAATATTTATATACTTTTATATAAGAATATAAAAGGAGACCAGATCCTCAGGAGAACTGATATGGTCACTCTGTGGAAGATCAGTAATTGCAGCAGTAAAGACTGAATGGTTGATCTTTTTTATATTCCGAAATGTCATTGTAACACGGTTAGTAGATATGGGAAGAAGGAGGCGGGAACCGGCGAACATTCAACAAAACTTTAATACCAAAATAAACAAAGAACAAAACGAAAGTAATGCCGGCAGACCCTCGCGGACGTCTGCCGGCCACACAAACATAATAAAACATAAAATAAAGTCCAGGCCTGGTCCTCTCTCGTCCTTCACTGACGTCGCTCCTCCTTTTATGCCTCCGGAGCTCCTCTGTCAGAGACTCGAGGCCGGCACGCCTCGCAGGTGATGGTCATTATCACTCGCGCCAGCGGCCTCGCACCGTTCCCTCACGGCTCTCTCCCGCCCTGCTCGTCACATACCCCCAACGCCCCTCGCAGGCCGGGGGGTACTCCCGCGACTGCGCTTACTCCCCCCCGGGGCCTGTCTCGGCGGCCGCAGCACCTGGGGGTAAGGACAGAGGACAGACGAGAGAAAGGACACGGAAGCAAGGGGAGCGACAGGACGAGAGAGGGGAGAGAGGAAAAAGAAAGAGAGAAAAAAAAAAAAAACTTGGTCCGGTTCCCCGACACACTGCCGCTAGGTCCTCAGCCTGCCAAGAGGCTCTTCTTCGCGGTGCCATGCGGTGGCACTGGATGCTCGGTGGAGGGCCCGATCCTTGACCGCCTCCTGGCGGCCGGCAATGGCTCCTCCGACTGAGTGCAGCCGGCAGCGAGTCCCCCGTTCCCTGCTCCTCCCCTTTATGGCGGACAGCAGCAGGCTCCGGCCCACGGCGAACGGCGGCGACTCCTCCGCTCCCTCTTGGACAGCAGCCACCCCACCTCGTCCCAGGGGCACGGCCTTGAGCTCTCCGTCCCACCTTTCACTAGGCTCAAGCACCACCGCCTCGGGCAGCCTCTTGCGGTCTTCCCACTCCCGCGCTGCCCGAACTCTGCAGCACCGCGATCCCCCTCAACAGCGAGGGCTCTCCGACAGCATGTCCCTCCTTCCTCCCGGGTTTCGGCACCAATGTAACACGGTTAGTAGATATGGGAAGAAGGAGGCGGGAACCGGCGAACATTCAACAAAACTTTAATACCAAAATAAACAAAGAACAAAACGAAAGTAATGCCGGCAGACCCTCGCGGACGTCTGCCGGCCACACAAACATAATAAAACACAAAATAAAGTCCAGGCCTGGTCCTCTCTCGTCCTTCACTGATGTCGCTCCTCCTTTTATGCCTCCGGAGCTCCTCCGTGAGAGACTCGCGCCTTTCCCTCACTGCGCTCGCCCGCCCTGCTCGTCACAGTCATCAAGCTTTGTTGTTTGGATTTAGAGAGTGCAACATTAGCATTAAAAGAAAGCAATTTTTGTATCAGATATGGGTATTGCAGCTGCAGTACAGTTCATGGGTGTAACACCTGAACAACAGACAAGGTCCAGAGTGTGGCCTTTACAGTGGGTTGGAAAGTCCACATATTGCTGGATACCAAAACTGTCCAGGCAAGAAATGAAATCTCTTGTGAGTGGGTTACTGACATTGTCCACATGGATGTTAAAATCAGTAGAATGATATTAGGTGATAAGGTACAGAGAGAGGTTAAAAATGCAGAGATTTCATCAATGAAGGTACCGGGTGGGATAGGGTGGGAGTAGATGCTTCCACACTAAAGTTGATCAGCCAGTCCTCATTCTCCGTAGTCGCTTCTCCCTCGTCTGCTGAAGTCGTGGGCTCACGCCCCTTGGTCAGACTTGTGATGGAGTGTCACTTCCGGGGCCAGGGTCGCCTCTGTCCTCTTAGTCTCTGGCTCTGGCAGATGCATCGTGGCGGGTGGTAACTCTCCCTCTGTGGAGGGCTTGCATGAGCGCTCTGCAGTCGATGGAGGTGATTCGGGCTCTGGGTCTGGCTGTGTTCTGGACCAGGATGCTACGGTCTCTTAAGATACCGCATGATAGCATCCCTCCAACTCAGTCCAATGGTGTATGGGAGGTCCACAGGGTGATGGTAATTTGCCCCGATCTAGAACAATGACTTCAGGGTTTCGTCGTTGTAGGGGCAGGAGATAGCGAGATGGGAAAAACTCGACAGAAAAATATAGAAGAGCCACGGCCGCAAACTTCGATGTGTAATCCATGTTGAGTCTGGTATTCTGTCACGTATGGTCGCAGGAAGGCAGATGAAGATGAAGATAATAGATTCAATATGACGAACAGCTGTGAGGATTGTTAGTGTCCATGGTGACTGATGAGTGGCGGCAAGGTGGAACAGGGAACATGAGACAGGAATGACAACAAACTGAAAGTCTTAGAACTGAACATAATGGTGACAACGTACATATGCTGACTTAAATACATACATGTGTTTTCAATTTATGAATTAAAATTATAATTTTTTTGGTGCAAAGTCAGTAATATCTGGGTGATACCATCTGTCAACTGTCTTGAATCTTGGAGAACATTTTTTTATTATTATTTCTTATATATATCAAAACATAATGAGTGAAGCAATTTTGTTACAATATTAAAAATAACTTTGTCCTCTAACTTTAAGTCATGTGGTGCAACCAACATGCAGAAATATGTGTGAATAAAACAAGTAACAAGTAAAAGTAAACAGTAAAAAAACAGTAATGTGATATCATAGATATCATTATACACTTGAAGACTCTCATGACTGTGTTTCAAGGTCAATATATCTCTAAATATATCAGATCATTTGACCCATTTATGACATTTCATATGGTACAACCTACCCAAAACTCAATATGTATGATATTTAATAACTTTTTTTTTTTTTTTAATGACAATGATTAAAATGTTTACACTCACATACAATAAATAGGTGTTATTATTACATGTATGGTCTGTCTCCTGTGTTTCATCATGTTTTTGGTTCAGTCCTGTGTGAGTTGTAATCATTAATCACCTTTTGTCTGTGTTAGTTCCCTTTGTTTGTCAGATGTATTTAAGTCCTGAGTTTTCTCACAGTCTCTGTCAGTCTTTGTTGTTGGATGCTTTGTGTGCAAGTGTTCGGTTGTGTTTCTCCTGAGAGTTCTTCATTAGATTGTTCCAAAGTTGTTCTTCTTCGTTGTCCGTGTATTACACACAGCCATTCCATAACAGTTATAGGGTATTGGGAAAATGCAAATAACATAAAATAAATGCATTATGTAGATTTTGATATTTACAGTACAAGTACAGACTTACCAGTACATTTCTTCAACCAATCCAAACCTTGGACATTCTGTTTTAAGCTGTTTAATTTATGAGTTCACACTATAATCAAGGTATAGTATAAAACATGCATATTTGGCGTGCTGTCCTGAGAGAGGGCTCCGAGCTCGGAATTTGACCCAAACCCATAGAACCCCCCAATCCCTGGCTGGGATTGCATTAATCGAGAGTGGAATTGGGGTGGAGGGGGGATGCTGGAAAAACTATCGTGGACCAGAGGTAAGTCGACTCTATATATGTGACCAGTCACGGAAAGTAGGGACACAAGTCGGTTCTGGGGCATTTTGAGTTATTCACAGATTCTGAAAGTGTAGTCTCCAAGCTTTCCAACGATGTGTGACACATGGAATAATGTTTGGAGAAGTTGTGGCCATTTGAAGGTAGGCATTCAAGAAAGCTCTATAGGGAGAAAAACGCCTCTAAAGTTGCTGGGAGTGACAATAGGGCTCATTTACATCTCATTTAGATAAACCATACCCCCTGTAAAGCTGCATGGACCGCATACTATTAATAATAAAGGTTAATGTGCATTATAAATGTCAGTAATTTATCTTTTTTGACTTTTATAAAAATGATTTAGAGGCTGAAATATGTGACTTTTTTTGTCAAAACTCTATTTGAACTTGTGCATTGTAGATTGTTGTAAGACACTCCTTTAAAATCTGCCCATCATTTTTAATGTTATTATTTTAATGTTTATGTAAAGAAAAAGTACATATTGATGCTAATTTTATTTGTTATTTGCTGGTTTTCCACATGAAACTTGGTGAATTTACTTTTTGAACAGGATTCTGTGATAACCGTGATCATTTTGGTCACTATAATCATGAAATGAAATTTTCTCACCTGAGAAGCCTGTTAAAGAAGAATAGGCAATCCAGGAACTAACTGGAAAACAGAGGCCAGAGATCGCTAACTATGGCTATTCAAAACACTTTTCAAGACAATAAATACACGATTGAGACAATGAATGCATGTATTGACTGAATTTGTGTCTGAATAGCGCTCCCCTCCGTGGGCGTGGCCGCATTAGGATAATGGGCTGAATCACGGGCGTCTGACATGGCTCTCTTTTAATACAGATTACATAAACACAGAATGTTTGTTTTCGATTTGACTTACACGATTTAAAACGTCTCGGGTTACGTCTGTAACCCTGGTTCCCTGAATAAGGGAACGAGACGCTGCGTTGTCGCTTTGTGAACGCCTCTGCGTGATTACGTCTTGAAGCACTCGTGAAATCAAACCAATAGTGTAGCGGGACGTCAGAGTGGGTGGCGTCACGGACCAGGAAACTATAAAGCACCCCTGAGAACAAAGAACGCCAGCTTTTGATATGGATGAAGCAGACGCTCACAGGCGTGCTGGGAGTATGGCTAAGCTACGCAGCGTCTCGTTCCCTTATTCAGGGAACCAGGGTTACAGACGTAACCCGAGACGTTCCCTTTCATGGGAACATCGACGCTGCATAGTCGCTTTGGGAACGCTATCCCAACTAGGCCATAAGACCAAGTGCCTGTTGTGTTATTATTTCAGGATGACAGGACTGAGGACCCTGGAGTGGAGCCCAAATCGAGGTTATAAAACCTGACAAAGGTATGCTGGGAAGACCACCCAGCAGCATCACATATGTCTTGGAGGGGAACCCCCGACATCAAAGCCTTTGAGGCAGCCATACTCCTGGTAGAATGCGCCCGGACAGCTAAAGGAGAGGGCTGTCCAGCCGATTTGTAAGCAAGAGAGATGGCCTCGACCACCCACTTACTCATTCTCTGCTTAGATGCAGGACCTCCCTTATTAGGAGAACCGTAACACACAAACAGTTGTTCAGTCTTTCGCCACAGGGCAGCTCTGGGGACATACGCGTCTAAAGCCCTCACCGGGCAGAGCAGATTCAGTTTCTCCTGATCCGGATTTGTAAAAGGTGGAGGACAGAAGGCCTGCAGCACAATAGGCCCTTGGACATTGGTAGGGACCTTAGGAACATATCCAGGTCTAGGATGTAGAAAAGCTTTGACCATACCAGGTGCAAAGTCCAAACATGAAGGTGCAACCGATAGTGCTTGTAAGTCCCCAATTCTTTTGAGGGATGTTATGGCCAGAAGAAATAAGGTTTTGAGGGTAAGGATCTGCTCAGATGCTTCCTCTAGAGGTTCAAAGGGAGCCGCAGCTAACCCTTCCAACACAATGGCTAAGTCCCAGGAAGGCATTTTTGTGCGTACAACAGGCCTCAGCCTCCGGGTACCACGGAGAAAACGTACAACTAAAGGGTTTTACCAACCGAAAGACCCTCTATTTTAGAGTGATAAGCGCAGGGGCGGTTTCTTCATTAGGGCAATAGGGCAACGCACCACCAAAGTGAGAAAGGGACGAATTTTTCAATCACATCAACCAAAGTTACGCTAGCTGTCACTGCTAGGCTGTTTGTTCTGCTTCTGGATATAGTCCAATCAGCATCGAGTCACGCTCTGTGGAGTACCGCCTCTTTTTGGGCAATTTCAGTCTGGCCGAGATTTGCCCCGACTACTCCCATAGACTTCCATTCAAAGAACATTTTTTTTCGAACTGCAGGCACTGCAATGCAATCTCTATGGGTTCCGGGAGGGCTCGCACTAACGTGCTTTCGTCATCATACGTAACCTTAACTTGTGCAGCGATTGGTGAAAACAAACATACCTCCATTAATATTTTTCTTTAAGATGAAGTGACATCCAATAATTTTCTCAGTCCATTATTTACATTTCACAGATATATTCTCCATCTGCAAATGTTAGAAAGTCGAGAAAATATTTCCATTTTGCAGCCAGGTGTGGACGAGTCTTCAGCAAGCACAAACTTCCGTGAACGAGCGCCGCCGCGCGCATGCGCCCCAAACAGACGGAGTTCAATCTGAGTAAAATACATTTTGCTAAAAATATTTGTTGTTGAAAATTTGTTTTTGTTGGCGAACATAATTATGCCATATGTACAATTTCGAAAATACAACTAAGTGTATTTGTACTATAGCAGTAACTGTGTAAAGTGACTGTTGTAGGGTATAGAGTGTTTTCACGACGCGTCATCAATCCGGAAGTCGGCCATTCTGGCGGTACTGAACGTAAACAAAGCCACGGAACCGAACGGAGCACGTAAATTTAGCTGATTAATTCTGCTGAAATTGGTCGATTATTATCGTGTTTTGGACTGTACTAATCGGTCGGACCGTAAAAAAACATCTGGAGTAGCTATAGACTGCCAAAAGTTATAACAAATCGATGAGAAGAGTGCAAAAAAAACGAGGAAAGAAGGCGACAAGTGATCATGTCAGCGAAAATGTCTGCTGTGTAGAAACTCAAACTGAAATGGCTGGTGATTTTATAAATTCTATGACCAGTTTACTTCAAAATCTGAAAACATTCAGTTGCGTTTGTGTTAAATTCTTCTAGGGTATTCACTGATGTTATTGATGTCATGTTTAAGATATTTTTTGTACAATAGACAAGTACAAACACAGTACACCACTGTCATTAGAACAACAAAAATGTATTAAAAGAGCAACAGAACAGTTGGGTATGCAATAACTTTTTACTTTATTGTATGATGTACAAAAAATTTAAAATGTACTCAATTCTGAAATAAAACTAACAAAAAAGTTATCTTTGTGAATTGCCCAAAACACACATTACATTTTAAAAAGGAAATAAAATATTACAATACAATTTTCAGCCAAATTTAAAACAAAAGTGCCCTAAGTGCATAAGAAAAAAATCTTTACTATGCTTAGCTAGGCCGCTACAAGAATCCTCCCAGACTTTTCTGCAATTAGCCAGTATTTCAGGGTTTTTTCTCTCGAATTCTCTGGGAAAGTACCATAGACTGGAAAGTACCTGCAAACCTTTGTAACATTTAAGGTCCTCAGCTGTGTATGGGCTTTTTGGAAGACGGACGTCAGGATTGTCGAATCGTACGGACCTTTACCACCCATTTACTTTAGTTTGTCAAAATATTGCGCCCTTTCCTGCTTACCAAGTGCTTCTCTATATGATTTAGCAGCTTCCACGCGTTTTTCCCGTGGTTTACACATAATACATTAGTAGAACAACGTCTTATGTTGTACATTAACCGTGCAATCCATGCTGTTATTTACATCCGAGTATCTCCAATATGGCCGCGCATCCGGGTAACTGACCAAACCGTGACGTAGGTGCAAACGCTCTATTCAAAATAATAATAATTGGTCTGTTCTTTTGTTTTTATTTATTTTCATTTTTTAGTTGAGTGTATTTAACTTCTGCTTTAAAAAACATTTTGATTCACTTGTTAAATAATTATTTAACAATTAGCCTATTAATTCCTGCATTTCTATTAATTCTATTTCTTAATTGTGCCCCACCAAAATTTTTTTGCACCAGCCGCCACTGGATAAGCGGAAATAGCGGCTATATAAACCTTCAATGTAGAAGGAGTTAAACCCTCCGAGAACTTGTCTTGGAGAAATTGCAGTACTTGACTGATAGAAGAGTGGACCGGATCCACCTGAGAGTGGCTACACCAAGTAGCAAACAGTTTCCACTTATATGCGTACAGTTTTCTCGTGGTTGGAGCTCTGGAGTGGAGAATGGTCTCTACAACCTCAGTTGAGAGACCAGATTCTACGAGCTCTGCCCCCTCAGGGGCCAGGCCCACAGTTTCCATATTTCTGGGTGCGGGTGAACTATTGTGCCACCCAACTGAGACAAGAGGTCTTGTCTGACAGGAATCTCCATGGGGGAGTCTTCTAAGAGGGATACTAGATCCGTGAACCATACTCGGGCCGGCCAGAACGGGGCTACCAATATTAGACGGACCCCATCCCGGCGAACCCTCTCCAGAACTCCGGGGAGCAGAGCGATCGGGGGAAATGCATACAGACGTAGCCTCGGCCACGTCTGTACCATAGCATCCAACCCCAGAGGGGCTGGATGGGTCAGAGAAAACGGGCAGTGAGACGTCTCTTTCGAGGCAAATAGGTCGACTTGTGCATGACCGAACTTTTTCCAAATCAGTTCCACCGCTTCTGGATGGAGCCTCCATTCCCCGGGCCTCGGCCCCTGCCTCGACAGGATATCTGCTCCCACATTTTGATGTCCCGGGATATAAGCTGCTCTCAGCGAGAGAAGCTTGCCCTGGGACCACAGGAGGATCTGATGAGCTAACTTGCACAACTGGCGAGACCTCAGACCCCCCTGATGGTTGACATAAGAGACCACAGACATGTTGTCTGACTGAACTAACACGTGATGGCCCCTGAGGTCTGGGAGGAAGTATTTGAGTGCTCGAAATACCGCCATCATCTCCAGCTGATTTATATGCCGGGATCGATGATGGTCCTCCCAAAGACCCTGGGCTGAGCGACCACTCATGATCGCTCCCCACCCTGTAAGAGAAGCATCCGTTGTTAGCATTTTGCGATGACAAGGAGCTCCTAGCACAAGACCTTGGGATAGAAACCAGGGGTTTTTCCACACCGCCAGGGCACGAAGGCATCGCCGCGTGACCTTGATTGTGCGAAAAGGGTTTCCCCTTGGAGTAAACCCCCTGGTTTTGAGCCACCACTGAAGGGGTCTCATGTGCAGCAGGCCAAATGGTATCACGTTGGATGCCGCTGCCATCAGACCCAACATTCTCTGAATTTGCCCTTTTCACGGTTGAGAGAAAGGAATTCACCCGAGCAGGGGACAAATGTGCCTGCATCGACGTGGAATCCCAAACTACCCCTAGGTAATTGGTAGTCTGAGCCGGTAAAAGCACACTTTTCTTGGCATTGAGTCTCAACCCTAACTTCTTCATGTGGGACATAACTACATCTCGATGTAGAACTGCCTGTTGCTCTGATTGAGCTAGAATCAACCAATCGTCGATATAATTCAGCACGCGGATGCCCTGGAGTCTCAGAGGAGCCAGCGCTGCATCCACGCACTTCGTGAAGGTGCGGGGTGAAAGAGATAGGCCAAACGGAAGAACCTTGTATTGATAAGATTCGCCCCCGAAAGCAAACCTGAGGAACTTCCAATGTGAAGGATGGATTGATACATGAAAGTATGCGTCTTTCAGATCTATTGTCACAAACCAGTCCTCGGACCTGATCTGTGTAGTGATCTGTTTGAGTGTTAGCATCTTGAACTTAAGCTTTTGCACTGAACGATTTAACATGCGTAAATCTAGAATAGGAAGCAACCCTCCATCCTTCTTCGGAACTATGAAGTATCGGCTGTAAAACCCTGACTGCATGCTGGCGGGAGGAACCTTCTCTATAGCCCCCTTCTGCAAAAGTGTCATCACTTCCTGTTCCATGACCAGAGACTGCTGGGGGTCCACTACTGTATTGAGGACCCCGCTGAACCGGAGCGGGCGAAACCCGAACTGTATTTTGTACCCCTTTTCTATCATTTGCAGCACCCACTGAGAAATATTGGGAAGACTTTTCCATTCTTCTAAATATTCTACTAAGGGAATAGGGCTGCACGATTAATCGCATGCTATTCTCACGCGCATTTCGTCAGTAAAGCCGGTTCCCTGATTACCGCTAAATCGCCATCACCTGTTTTTAAACGGAGCGCCTTTTAATAGACAGAGCCGTAGATCACAGACAAGCCACGCAATATCGCGTTCATTATCGCAGGCGATTCATCTGCGATATGAACGCGATCTTTTCGGGGGAGCACGGGTAGCAACACTTTGTTTTTGCTGCGCCCTATGCGCAGATGAGGAGCTTGTAGACGCCTGAGGCTGCTCCCGCTCAGCAGCCCCAGCAGAGCGGCGAGGGAAGAACTTTTGAAAGGCCGCAGACTGACGTTTTGCCTCCTGGAACCTCTCGACGACTGATGTTACTGAGTCGCCGAAGAGGCCCTGAACAGACACTGGCGCATCGAGAAGCACTGCCTTATCACGTTCTTTAATATCTGACAAGTTCAGCCATAAATGCCTCTCCGTGGCCACCAGGGCTGCCATAGACCGGCCGATTGTTTTTGCCGTCTCCTTGGTGGCCCAGAGAGCTAAGTCAGTCGCCTTTCTCAACTCTTGAATACATTCAAAAGACGCCTCGCCACTCTGGTCTATTTCCCCCAGCAGGTCAGCTTGGTATGCCTGGAGGACCGACATAGTATGCAGACATGCTGCTGCCTGACCTGCTGAGGTATAAGCCCTGCCCACCAATGCTGATGTTGTACGCAGGGGTCTGGTGGGCAAAGTTGGGGATTTTAACGACGATGCTGACTCAGGTGAGAGATAGCTCGCGAGCGTCTCTTCAACCTGAGGCATCGCCGTATAACCGTGTTCTTTCCCCCCCATGATGTTACTGTATAGAGACGTTGTAGGGTTATAAACATGGAAATGTGCCGGACTCTGCCACGATCTCGACACCTCTGTGTGGAGATCTGGGAAGAATGGCAATCCCCGGGGCTGAGGTTGAGCTCGGGCAGGGAGAAAGCGCTCATTTAGTTTGCTTTTAACTCGCGCTTCAGAACTTTCTTCCGGCCATTCGATTTTTAGTTTATCCACTGCCCGAGTCAAAACCTCTAACAGCTCCTCATATGCTGGAGATGCGGGTGGCGGGCCCTCATCTCCAGCGCCGGCGCTCGCTACCTCCATCTCCTCGGAGACAGATAAGCGAAGCTCCGGTGCCTCCACTCTGGGGGAAGAAACCGCTACGCGTGCTTCCGCGGCCAGAGAAGAGGCAGCAGATCTGGCAGGTGAGGGTCGAGATAGGGCAGGACCCGTCTCTAACCCCTCCACCAGATCCATTTGTGAACCCCAGGAACGAAGTCTATGCTGTGCCTCGGCAGCAGCGGGAACCGAGCCCTCGGGAACACTTGCCGCAGCGTCCTCTTTTTTTTCTAAGAACGCGCGGCGTGATCGGAGTACACGGAGCGTTAGTTTTTCACAATGCACGCACACAGCTCCCTCGAGAGCTGCCTGTGCATGCTCCACTCCCATACAAGCAACGCACATATCATGTGTATCCCCGCCCGTGATGAAACGAGGGCAGGGAGGAGCACATTTCGTAAACTGCTGCATGTCTTTCTCCGCCATAATCGTGTCTTTGCAATATATAAAATAATATATATATATATATATATATATATATATATATATATATATATATATATATATATATATATGCTTGGTGACTAAAACACTCTTGTCCTCGGACGAAGAGATATTTTGTTTGCTGCAAATAGTGACAGATAACACCAAATAAGACACACAACACAGAGCGCTTTGCTGAAGACGCAGAAGCTGGCGTTCTTTGTTCTCAGGGGTGCTTTATAGTTTCCTGGTCCGTGATGTCACCCGCTCTGACGTCCTGCTACACTATTGGTTTGATTTCACGAGTGCTTCAAGACGTAATCACACAGAGGCGTTCCCAAAGCGACTACGCAGCGTCGATGTTCCCATGAAAGGGAACCTAACATTTCAACTTTTTTTCAGACACAAGTATAATTTTTTATGATTAGTATTCACTAAGTTACAGTTCATTTTCTGAGAACTATCAGATTGGACTTCGTTCAGAGGGAGATGAGAGATCACGCATCATGTTAGTTTTCTTTATTTTACAAAAAGCACAACATTTTGTTTTTACTCTGAGTGTACACAAATAAAAGAAGACATTCTATAGTTTCAATTGATATATTACTTATGTCTCTATGACAAAAAATGATGGAGTATTTTAAGTCTGTTTTGCTGCAATGTGAAAAAAATCCTGCAAAATGCGCCGGCGTGTTACCCGACTCCAGAGAGGTAATGTCTTATTATGCCGCTTTCATCGTCGCTCAGATCGTCTTCAGAATCAGTGAGCGCTTGTTCATAAGCATCCGGCTTGTCGAAGAAGTACTTCAAAACATTTTCCACGGTTCTTCATTGAATTTTGATATCAGCTAGAGCCGGCCAGAGCGCTGCATAATAAGTAGCCACGCTTCCCAGTATGGAAATACACACAGACATGACACGCCCCTACTGCGTGCTAGAATCTCTGAAAAACAAGCCGATTTCAACCTCAAAATGTACGCTTTTAAATATACCAATACTGCTATCTCAAACACGGAAAGGCTTCTTCATGATCTCAACTAACAGATTCTGCAAAAAAACGAAAATCACCAATTTTGAAAAAAATGCTTCTTT
Organism: Chanodichthys erythropterus; assembly: GCF_024489055.1. Taxonomy (NCBI): domain Eukaryota; kingdom Metazoa; phylum Chordata; class Actinopteri; order Cypriniformes; family Xenocyprididae; genus Chanodichthys; species Chanodichthys erythropterus. The sequence goes on from NC_090226.1 coordinate 31,091,555, forward strand.
CTCATTTTGCTCGAAAGTTGTGCTGCCGACTTGTGTCCCTGGTTTCCGTGACGGGTCACATATATGCCTCCTTTTGCACTAATTAAGTAGATTACCTGAACATGCTCCTCCTGAACTTTGTTAATAAAACATCAGACGTGATCTACAATGACCAATTTACATCAGTGGCTGACAGAAAATCAACGGTGACAGCATATGCTGTATGGAAAGGGTGCTTATAGCTCTTCACTGAAAATGCAGTTGTTGTTTGACCATTCGAAGCACAAATGATACCAGAGGACACTGAGGATACTTGTTTTAAAGCGATAATTCACCCAAAAATGAAATTTCTGTCAACATTTATTTAACCTTGTGTTGTTCCAAGTCTAAACTTTCTTCTGTGGAACACAAATGAAGACATTCTGAAGAATGTTTTTGAAGAATTGTTTTTATCCACATTGGACCCCATTGACTTTCTTTTTATGGACAACAAAAACAAACACAGGCATTTTATAGAAAATATTTTCTTTTGTGTTCCACAGAAAAAAAGAAATGTAATGTGTGGTCACCCCAGTGTATATGAAGGCTGTTATTTTTTTATTTTTGCATGTCTGCATAGGCAGATTCATTTCTTTGAGAGCTTTGTGACATGCGGTTCATTTTTTCATGCCTTCTTTTTGCTGCAGTCCACACAAGCCTTTAACGCTTCACGTCTGGGCGCCTTATATAAGAAGGAATATCTGAGTTTTATGATCTGCTGAATCGCACTAGGCCCATTAGCATACATCAGAGCCGTGGCTGCCCGAGTCTTATTAATCTGTGTGGAGAGAGAAATGGAAGAAAGAGAGGATAGGGGGACGGATAAACGCGTATGAGATTAGCACCGACTCCAAAGATATTTTGTTGTGGAGATCATATAGATGAACACACACACAAACACACATATAAATACACAACACCTCTGTGTCATCTCTTCTCCTCAGCATGAGTGTGTATGCCTCTGCACACGCATGTGTGCGCATATGTGTGAGAAGCTGAACTTATCATTGCAGCGATGAGATGTGAGGATGTGTGTATGTGTTAAGCCTCAGGGCGATTATTCTGTCAGGAGTGTTTCTCTGCTGCAGCCCATCCTGCCAGGAAGCAACTCTAAATCCACACTGATCGGTCCAAAGTCAAGATTTCACCATTCAACATATTCCCATCTCTTACCACACAGATCCAACGACAGACGGCAAGATCTCGCTTTACTCATTTTCTGCACACACACGCACACACACACACACACGCACACACACACACACACACACACTCTAAGCCTCCTCTACATGCTGCTGTGGGATAAGACTGCATGCCTTGTCATGCCCGATCACTGTGATTCTACAACCCTGCCCAGCACAAAACCTGCACTGCCAACCGTTAAGTGTGTGTATATGAGTTTGTTGCGTATGTGTAATTTGTGTCTATGCAGTGTTTAGGTCAATGTAACACTTCTATGTGCTTCTTTTAAGCACAAGTTAAATATAGTGGACAGCTAAAAAGCTAAAATGTGTCTCTCAATGATGTCAATTCTACCCTAATCCCCATCAGAGTAATATGTAATATAACCTCATATGTAATAAATATGCAACATTTAAAACATACAGGTGTTCATACTTGGTTCATGAAAACATGTCAATGATGTCAGTGAAGGCAAACACCATTGATTATTGTGTCTCATGACACAAATTATTTTTTAAATGTTACTATGCTATATAAATATTATTTTATTAATTATAATATAATAACATGTATGTATTTATACACCGATCAGGCATAACATTATGGCCACTGACAGGTGAAGTGAATAATACTGATTATCTCTTCATCACGGCACCTGTTAGTGGGTGGGATATATTAGGCAGTAAGTGAACATTTTGTCCTCAAAGTTGATGTGTTAGAAGCAGGAAAAAATAGGCAAGCATAAGGATCTGAGTGAGTTTGACAAGGACCAAATTGTGATGGCTAGACGACTGGGTCAGAGCATCTCCAAAACTGCAGCTCTCGTGGGGCTTGTGTGACTTGGCCTCCAAATTCCCCAGATTTCAATCCAATCGAGAATCTGTGGGATGTGATCCGATCAATGGAGGCTCCAACTCACAACTTACAGGACTTAAAGGATCTGCTGCTAACATCTTGGTGCAGATACCACAACACACCTTCAGGGGTCTAGAGGAGTCCATGCCTCGACGGATCAGGACTGTTTTGGCAGCAAAAGGGGGACCAACACAATATTAGGAAGGTGGTCATAATATTATGCCTGATCTGTGTATATTATAATAAATATCACGGTGTTGCACTAAATGCATTAAATAGACCAAAAGTGACAGTAAAGATATTTGTAATGTTACAAAAGTTTACTATTTCAAATAAACACTGTTCTTTTGAACTTTCTATTTATCAAAGAATCCTGAAAACAAAAGGTGTCCACAAAAATATTAATCAACAAAACTGTTTTCAACATTGATAATAATGTTTCTTGAGCACCAGGTCAGCATATTAGAATGATTTCTGAAGGTTCATGTGAAAGAAAACATGAAAACAATGTTTTAAATTGTAATAATATTTCATAATATTACTGTTTTTGCTGCATTTTTATCAAATAAACAAACAAAAAAATCTGACCCATCCCAAACTTCTGAACGGTAGTGTGTGTGTGTGTGTATAAATGATGATAGAATTTTTATTTCATGATTAACTATTTTACAGTGTCTTTGTTACACGTTACATGTACTTGTTATAGTAATAATAGTAAATGATGCACAATTACATGCAATTAACCCTAAACCAAGCCCTTATCCTTACACTAACCCTATAGTAAGTACACTTAGCTAATTATTATTACTCAATACTTAAATGTTTATTTACACTGTAACAAGGACACCTTAAAATAAAGTGCAACCAATTACTCTTTTAAGCATTTGCTTTCATTTTGCGCTATGACAAAATGCAACATCTTGTACTTTGTCACTCACCTTTATCTGGGTTCATTTCACATATACATCTGCATGTCTATCTTATCTTATATTTTTTAGAAGAACAGTGCATATATCCCAGATACATCATACAGTGCCTATATCTGACCTAAGGAGCTCCACTGATGACTGTTGAGCTCCCTTATAAAAGAAACAGGTGGAATGTGCAAGTAAGTGGAATGTAAGAGCGTGCATTTATGAAACTGTGGCATGTGTGGGTCTGCCTGAGTAATGGCAGCTTCCTCTCTGTCATAATGTTTTTCTCAGAAAGAAATCCCCAAACACTTTTAGCTAAGAAACATTACAGCTACAAACAAATTCTCACTTTTTCAACACCTACTCGTCTTCATGTTGTTCCAATCTCACAAGACCTTGTTTTTCCATGAAACACAGCAGAAGATATTTTAAAAATGTCTTACAATGAAAGTCAGTGATGTCCAGTGTTGTTTTGGACCCCATTGACTTTCAATGTATGGACAAACACCATTGAACCATTCTTCAAAATATCGTCTTTTCTGTTCTGCGGAAGAAAGTTTATGTAAACGATGACAGAATTTTCATTTTTGGTTGAACTATGCCTTTAAAATAATAATTATGTCATGCGTTTTAGGATACTTTTGAAGAGAAAACCATAAAGAGAGTGAGCGAGAGAGAAACAGAGAGAAAGGGATGACCTATACTCCTGAGGCCCAGCTGTACTACAACATCCCACATCTCAGAATTCCTTATTTTAAGAGACTCCGACTTCTTTTCCTGTTTTGGTTTGATGTTTCTGCCCAGTATATCACCTAGTCCACCTCCCAACATAAAACGTTTTGAGTTTTATGGCTTCGAAGAAGACTTAAAAGCAATCACCCGTAAATCTCTATGAGTAATAAAGAGCTAGAATTAAATTTCTGTCTGCTTTGCTTGTTGTCTTTTCTTGTCAGTCGTTTAAACATCTTTCAGGTGGGTTTTCATAATCTGAGAGGAAATGATTATTAGCGCCCATTGGGAACTTCCATACGGAATCTGATGAGAACGCCTGCTAAACAGGCCCACATACTACGGTTTATCAGAAGCAGAGGAATACAAAAACAAACCCCTTCTCGTTTACCTGGAAAAGTGCGCTGGCACGTGGCCCGACCGCATTCCAACAGGGTCCGATCGTGAATCTCCCGGAGGAATCTGAACGGTTGAACCCTCTGAGACGACCTGCAGCCAACTCCTTGTAGACCCTCGTAAAGACAGGCCTGGGTGGTCAGGTCTCTCTCTCATCTCTCCACCCGTTCTCTCTGCCGCCCTCTCACCTCTATCCATCAGCTACAGGGGAGTGCAACATTAGACCTAAATCTATCAGCCGGTTTGGAGCCAGTATTGGGCCAGTCTGGACCAGCCAAGGCCCTTGGGGGCCAAAATCTTACCTACAAGAAACCAACACAAGACATATACATGAACCAATACAGGAGGCATAATTAAACCAAAGTGTGAGGGTTCAGCTGGTTTAGAATGGGTCATTTAGCCCTTGCTGGTAAATACTCCAACTTCACCATTCTGGAGTCAAAATAGCATTGACAGCCATTGAAAAGTAGCTGTTTATTCTGAAAAAATAACATTGCAAATATTTCATTATTTTTTAACAGGTTGTGACAAGACGCCGTGACACGATAAAAGGTATCTTTTTCAGGTTTATTTGAGTTTTTGTCCTAAACAACCTGACAGTTCAGGTACTGATTTTGTTTTGTATAATATTAAAATTATTTAACTTGAGATAGAATATCAATTTGCATGTTAACATGGTTTAATTTGTATTAACTTGATTATGTAGATTATTTTTACAGTTAGTTTTGAGTGTGCTCACAGAGAGAGTCCGCCCACATGATCTTCTGATTGGCTGTGATTGATCTGTTGTATCTGACAAATTCCGATGTCGCGTCTGGTTAGGACACTGTGTTATTGTTGATGAATCCCCTCTACATATTGTTTTGGTACACACAGTACCATAAAAAGACACACAGTCTTTTTATGGTGCTATCAGCCAATCACATGTTAAGATATCGTACGCCTCAGGTGATTGGCTCAAGAGCATTTGTGCCCAGAACTGAGTGCCCATGAGCAAAGATGGCACATTTCAAATCACTAACTACTCATGAGATGAACAAGAATGGTAACAACATTCTCCAGCTACAACTATTATTATTTAAAACTATTCTTTAGGCACATGTGTATCAATGTCATAACTGTAAAATACTATATGACAGATCATATGTCATCAAACTTTGACCTTTAATATAGCCTAATGACTAATCCTATCATAAAATCTAAATAAATAATAGTTGCAACATATAAAAACAGGAATTTAAGACTAATGGCCCAAATATAAATCTCATAATATCCTTTAGCAAAGGATTCAATTTCAACCAGTGGGTCCTACATTCCTCTCAGAATAGTTAAGATAATCCTTCTCTCTCTCTCTCTCTCTCTCTCCTGAGAAAATGAGCCCCATCTGACAGACGGATTCATGAACTACTGTGTGTAAAAAACTGTCACCAACCCCCATAAAAAATGGACCCCTGATTTCCAGAGAAAGCAGATCTAGGTGGACACCCTACAGAGAATTTGCCTGTATTCATGGAAAACAGTCAGGCTCTTCTAACTGAAAAACCACTCAGTCTCTTTGTCAGCATGTGATGTTGAGCACACAGTTGATGAAATGTGCTTCCTTTTCGGCCACACTACCTCTTTTCTGCTTTACTACCTCTTTTTGAACACTCTGAGGTGACAGCGAGGCTTCTGTCTAACATGCTGACTGTGCTGAATACCATCAAGACGAGAGCAGAAGGTTAGATCAGGGGCGAGTGGAACACATTTCTTCAAAACACAAACAACTTAGATTATTTAACACATGGTCAGTACAGTTCTCTATCAGCCTGAGATAAGACATCCATTCTTTTCATTTATTTACTTTAAAATAGATCTTTTTGGATGTCCTGTACTTTTTATCCTTTTATGGACAATCGCAAGACAAGTTGAAGATGTGACTTAAATCTTTTTGAATTAATAAATATTAAATTAATATTATTTTATTAAAGTAAGTAGCTGAAGACTTAAAAAAAAAAAACCTAATAAAAATGACAAAAACAACATTTCTAAAAACTTGAAATTAAAGTGAATGTTTTTTTCAGTTACCTTGCTTAATAATAATCACCTTCACCTGTCTCTCATTATCTTGTGTATTTAAACACCTGTGTTTCCCATGTTCTTTGTCAGGTCTTGTCATACATGGCTGTTTTGTTGGTATCCTTTATTTTTGTTTTCTCTATTCCTACATGTTCATGTACATGTTCTGCTCCTTGTATTTTTGTTCTTTTGTTAATAAATATTATTACTGCAACTGGATCCAACTCTCCTTCCTCTTTAAGCTCACCTGCATTACTGCTAGGCCTACCAGTACTGATACTGTTGTCTCAATTAAATTGCTTTTTTCCCCTCAATTTTAGCCATAATAAGAACCATTCAACATTACAGTATAATTGAAAGCTATCAATTTTAACATTTAATAGGCTATAAAAAATATAACAACTTTTAATTTAAGTGAACTTAATGCAATCTTCACATAAAGCCATTGTAATCAATGTCACATTTAGCTGTGCCTTTAATATATCAATGCTAAGTTTTTTTTTCTACTGGCCCATTTGAGCCGGTTCAGATTTATACTTGCCCTGCTAAAATGCACAAAAGAAGTTATTGTTTTCATTGTTTTTGACCCATGTAACCTTGTAAACAGTGCTTTAAGATTTTCAGGTAGGTCTGAAAATTGTCTAGAAATTGAATCATCAAACACTGCATACATTATAAATTGACTATAGATTAAGTATCCCTAGTAAAGCTACCAAATGTATTCAGTCAAGAGCAGTGAGTGATTTTCCCTTTGTCTTTTGTTCTTTGATTAACACTAGTGACATAGACAGCAGAAGGTTCACTCAAAAAATGAACTTTCACTGTTGTTTCACTCAAACCACACTTGTTCACATTACTTAAAAAACTTATGTAACTACATGAACTTGATTTAACTGCATTGTTTCTACTAAAAAAATGAATATTGTCAGCTTTACATAATAAGTGTTTGTTCAGTCAACATAACATTGCTGAGTGAAATGCACAATTTAATGTTCACATTATTATGGGCATTGGATCCGTAGTTCCCAGCATGCTTTGCAAGGGATTGCATTAAGAGAGTAAATTTAGCGATTAAAGTGTTATTTTCTGTGTTTTTCAGTAAAGGGAAAGATGTTATTAGTTTATGTGATGTTTTTAGTGCTAATGTTCAGTTATGTTGGAAATTTAGAGGAGTTTCTGTAATGTTTTTGAATTTTGTGGTTACCATTATGCAGAAGAGTGGTGTCTGTTTAGGCTGTGTGCACTCATATACGCATGTTTAGGATGGAATTCCTGCTCTCCATTCAATGAGTGCATTTTGTAGAGCAAATAGTTCATTTAATGAGGCAAATTAAGTCAATAAATGTGTTCACCTTACGTAATAAACAACATTATTAAGTTAACTGCACGTATAAATATTATGTAACAGTGACAAATTCAAATTATTTGTATTTACTCAAAGAAATTTTGTCAGATTTGCTTGAATTTCTTTTGTTCATACAACTAAATTGCTATTTGTACAAATTACTCAATCTAGTTGTTTGGAACCATTTGACACTTCTTTTTTCTTTTTTTTCTTTCTTTTTTTTTGAGTGTTTATTAGGCTTCTGTCACCTTAAGACCTGACGTACATGACGCAGATCTGATGCACATCCTATTTTCTCACAACTTTTTACATTCATTTAAGGCTCTTTAACCAATTATAGACTGCTTAAAAAAATATTCGCCAAAAGGGAATTTTGACAAAAATTGTGTTTTTGTCCATTTAAGAGGAAAGATAACTCAATGCAGCATTGGCGCGCTGTCTGAAGTGGCAGTCTGTGTGCACGTTTCGGGTGTTTGTACACAGAGAGTCACTTTACAGACAGTGCATTAATGGTTTAATAGCACTTGAATGAATGATCGCATGATCATATACTGTAGCACAGCCAAAGGATGACAGGAAAAAAACAAAATGCTGCGTTAAATTTGACAGCCTTAATATTACAATGTTTAATTTTAAATTTTATACTTTTTCAAAGGTTAATAAATATATTTAGGCATAAATGCGACAGCTCCATAAAACTGAAAATCACACTGGGAGCATTTCCTGTAGTCGTTGCCCTCTCTTGCCCTCTCTTGCCCTCTCACCTAATCCCGAACCGAGTTTCACCCTTCTCCACATTACTCCACCCAGAGCCCCGGCCCAGCCCAAACAGACGCCCATGAACCCTCCCTACACACAAACACAGCGATACTCACAGAACCACAAAGAAACAAACAGAGCTGGGGCAGACGGCCCGTGACCCCCAGACATGAACACATAGACTCAGTGTTTTCAACAGGCGGGTGGGTGTGTGTACAGTACTCCCCAATTTCACATATTTTCCCGTTCTCACAGGAAGGGACTGTGGGAACCACGCTGTCACTTCCTGTGTCCGTGGGCCTCAACCAATCACCATCAGATAAGGAGCAGCTCCTGGCCAATCACAGACACCCATGACAGGACGCCAATAGCGATAAGTGTTACGCAGCCCGGAGAGAAATGTCTTGATCTCAAATTCCCTTGTTTCCCACCAAAAATAGTTGTTTGGAGACAAGGTAGTTTTTGTTTCGGCATAATTAGAGTCTCTTTCATCTTGTCGTCTGTTCCTCTCGACCTGCGACCCCCAGGGTCGCAGCGCAGGATATCCCACTCTTCGGTGCCCCATAATGTGGCATTTAGAGAGGATGAAGAGGGGCATTCAGGCCTGAGCAGACAGGAGCGAGAGGAGGAGAGAGAGCCCTATCACTCCATCATTCCCTCGACAGGCTCGACACCCCCGGTTCAGGCCGCAGAGTCAGATCAAAGCCCTCAGAGCTCAAAGCGGCCCAGTGACACGCTGCTCTCTCATGCAGTGGGACGTATTAACTGAGCACAGGCTGTCCCGCTCATGCCGTCGGCACGCTGGATTGAGCGGCGTATGCCCACGTGCAAACACACACACACGCACACTCACTCACTCAATCCGAATTTTGGTGATGTAATGTCATATAAATTAATCATAAAACTTCATTTAAGGCCCGTTTACACTAAGAACTACAACTATATAAAGATATATATATATATAGTGGTAACAATATTAGCGTCCACACCAGTGCACCATAATGTTCTGTTTATTATAAGCATGTACTGCAGTTTTGTCATCTGGTGCTTTAAAAGCTCAAGCACTTTAAAGTCGAGAGGATTCTGATTGGTTGTCAATGTTTTTATCATTCATCTGGAAAAATATAGCTCTGAAAGAAAGCAATTCCAATGCTATTGTTATAGTTGTGTTGTTGTATTTGCCTCTTCTCATAGAATTAGAATGATTGTTATAGCTTTATAGTTATTATCGTCCTTGGGGTGAACGGGCCTTAAAGGCACAATGTGTACGATTTTTGGATTCAAATATCCAAAAACCACTAGAAAAATGATATATATTTTGTTGACTTGTGTACTTACATTATCCCAAATGTTTTCAAGAATGTTTACATCCAGAGAAATAAGCAATTTTAACCAGCACACAAACCGTGTCTGTGCGTCGCCTATCAATGACATAATATCTGCGTTACCCTCGATTTCCAATTTTATTTTGTAGAAACCATGGAAACACCAAAGATGCTTTAAAGGATTAGTCCACTTTCAAATAAAAATTTCCTGATAATTTACTCACCCCTATGTCATCCAAGATGTTCATGTCTTTCTTTCTTTAGTCGAAAAGAAATTAAGGTTTTTGATAAAAACATTCCAGGGTTTTTCTCCTTATAGTGGACTTCAATGGCCTCCAGACGGTTGAAGGTCAAAATTACAGTTTCATTGCAGCTTCAAAGGGCTTTAAACGATACCAGACGAGGAATAAGGGTCTTATCTAGAGAAACCATCAATCATTTTTAAAAAAAAAAATACAACAGTAAATACTTTAAATAAACAAATGATCGCATTGCACGTGCTTCCACTTTCCTTATTCTTCAAAACGCTTACGCTGTATGTCCTACACCTTCCCTATTCTACTAACGAAAAAAAACTGGCACAGCGTTCGTTCCGTAGAGACAGGTGAGCAACTGATTGGATACATTCATCGACAGAAATCTAATCATTATTAAGTAGCTCAACACAGTAAGTCTTATTGTTTAAATCTCATTTTCTTGATTTATAGCAAGTACCATGTTTTACCATGCCTAATATCGATCTAGCTTACTGCAGTGTGCAACAAGTGTCTCATATCAGCTGCCGTGCTCTGCTTCATACTACAGTAACATTAATAATCTCATCTTTGAACATTTCTAGTCCCATCCCGATTCTTTTCCACCACTTGTAGATGTGAAGACAACACCTCCTATGATTCCACAAAATCAAGGCGTCATCAAGCTACGCCTTTGTTTTGAATAAGTGACCTCTAGTGGTGAAAATTAAATATTGTGCCTTTAACAACACCTGTATTTAGCACAGTTCGCTTGTGACTGGACCGCCTTAAATAGATGTTAAAGCAATAGTTCACCCAAAAATTAAAATTCTGTCTTCATTTACTCACCTTTACATTGTTCCAAACTTGTAAGACTGACTATTTTTTTGTCCATACAGTGAAACTCAATGCGGTCCAAACCAACCAGAATGGAAACAAAGGTTGTGTAATTAATTTATCGTATTTTAATTTGCCTAATTATATTTATTATATTATATTTTGAACAGACTTCACTTGTTGTTTACATACATCTATTTTATGGCTTCATTCAATACAAAGCACAAAGACTACATTTATTGTACTTTTTTATGCTTTCTACAGCTTGACTGCAGTGGTGTAACTAGTGGTAATGTGGATGAGGAAGTCACTCTGAGACCTTATGGATCTCTCACAATATCTTTACACACTTAAACATACCTCTGAGATAAATGATGAAAAAGCTGAACAAGATGGCACCAACGCATGTGTTGGCTGGCAGTTGCTCCTTTAATTAGCATTATTATTATCCTATGTTTGTGTTTCATGTCTTTTTTATTCACAGTGGCTCTCATTTTGGTAGGATATGGAAACCATCTTATACGTGATTGGCTACAGGTGGCGTTTCTCATACATTCTCATTATGATTGATTATGACAGATCATTCATTACAACAGATACCAACAGCCTGTGCTGGTTCATTGTACGATCCTTTGACAAGGCCGAGACAAAATGGCTCCCAAGTGTGACGTTATAATGACCACAGTGGCCTGCATAAGCTATTCTAGAGAGAGAGAGAGGTGACAGAGGAACCAAGTGCAACAAAAACACTTAAAATCACTGGAAGAAAAAAAAAGAGTTCAATATCTGAGACAGGAGAGCTTTGGTGTGCAGGTTCAGAGGCTTGCTGAGTCGCACTCTGTGATCAATAGATGGATTAATTGCTGTTGGAGCGGGTGGTGGGGTGGCCCTCAGGCAGGGGGTGGGCTCAGGGCGAGAATGAGGTAGAGGGGTGCTGACAAGCAGGGGAAAGCGGGGGATTTAAGGAGCACAGGCAGCCCCCACCCAGGGTCACCTGGCAATGTGCAGGCCAGCCTTCAGATTAGGATCTGAAAGAGGGAGATAACGAGTTTATTGCCCCCTGGACGGGGTACTGGAGCCAGAGAGGAGTGTGTGTGTGTGAAGAGAGTGTGTGTGTGTGTTTGTTTTAACCTGAGGAGACTGATGCAGGCCTTTTTTTTAAAATAAATAAATAAATAAATAAAAAGGCACAGTAAAGCTGTAAAAGCCCTGCATGGTTAGAATACCAGCCACTTGTAGCGAGGAACAGAATACATCATAGCAGTCAGTCAGACACAAAACTGTGTAAATAAAATAAAGAAAATGCAATTAAATTTAAAGTTATTTAAATATTAAATGTTTAATAAAAATGCAAATATTACACAATAGGAATAATGATAAATTGATGACTATTACATGCGTGTAATAATTGATTAATTACCTTATTTTTTATATAATTTTAAAAAGACGACAAATTGTTAGCGTGCGTCTCGCTGGCTCAACTGTGACTAGGGCAGCAAGTCTTTGTGGTGTATCGAGAGCTGTGTCGACATACCTCCACGTAGGACAAACCACGTCCAACAGGAGTTAGTAATTGTTCCGCAAGCTGCCCAACTCACTTCAGAATTAAATGCGCACTTCAAATCTCCTGTTTCCACCAAACCTGTTTGTTGGGAGCTCCACAGAGTCAGTATTCATGGTCGGGATGCTATAGCCAAATCTTTGGTCACTTGCGCCAATGCCAAATGTTGGTTTCATTGGAGCCAGCAGGCTGTGGACAATGTGAAACATATATTGTTCTCTGATGAGTCCACCTTCACTGTCTTTCTCACATCCGTGGGAGTTACGGTGTGGAGAAGCTCCAGAGAGGCTCAAGACCTGACTGTTGCTGCCCAGAGTGAAGCACAGCGGTGGTTAGGGCTGCAATATCATGACATTCCCAACTGTGCCTGATGGAAGCGTCTCTGCTAAGGACTACTGGAGGACCATGTGCAGCTAATGGTTCAAACATTGTACCCAATGCACCAAACACATCTCGACTCGTGACAGAATGGTTTAATGAACATGGATGTGGAGTTGAACATCTCCCATGGCCTGCGCAGTCACCAGATCTGAATATTATTAAACAACTTTGTGTTGTTTTGGAGGAATGAGTCAGAAGCATTTTTCCTCCAGCAGCATCACGTAGTGACCTGGACACTGTTCTGGAAGAGGAATGGCTCAAAAATATATAAATATCTGTCATTCCCCATGCACGCTGATGCTGTACTGGCCGCAAAAGGAGGCCCTGTGTGTGTATGTGTGTGTGTATATATATATATATATATATATATATATATATATATATCAATATATATATATATATATACATATACATACAGTACAGTCCAAAAGTTTGGAACCACTAAGATTTTTAAGGTTTTTAAAAGAAGTTTCGTCTGCTCACCAAAAATACAGTAAAAACAGTAATATTGTGAAATATTATTACAATTTAAAATAACTGTTTTCTATTTGAATATATTTCACAAAGTAATTTATTCCTGTGATGCAAAGCTGAATTTTCAGCATCATCACTCCAGTCTTCAGTGTCACATGATCCTTTAGAAATTATTCTAATATGCTGATCTGCTGCTCAAGAAACATTTAATGTGTACAATTGTACAAAATATTTGTGTACAATATTTTTTTTCAGAATTATTTGATGAATAGAAAGTTCAAAAGAACAGTGTTTATCTGAAATGTAATCTTTTGTAACATTATAAATGTCTTTACTGCCACTTTTGATTGATTTAATGCATCCTTGCTGAATAAAAGTATTCAGTTCTTTAATTTCTTTTCAAAAAAATTAAAATTAAAATTCTTACTGACCCCAAACTTTTGAACGGTAGTGTATAATGCTACAGAAGCTTTGTATTTCAGATAAATGCTGTTCTTTTGAACTTTCTATTCATCAAGGAATCCTGAAAAAAAAAAGTACACAATTGTTTTCAACATTGATAATAATCATAAATGTTTCTTGAGCAGCAGATCAGCATATTAGAATAATTTCTGAAGGATCATGTGACACTGAAGACTGGAGTAACGATGCTGAAAATTCAGCTTTGCATCACAGGAATAAATTACTTTGTCAAATATATTTAAATAGTACACAGTTATTTTAAATTGTAATAATATTTCACAATATTACTGTTTTTTACTGTATTTTTAATTAAATAAATGTAGCCTTGGTGAGCAGACGAGTGAGCATTTATATATATATATATATATATATATATATATATATATATATATATATATATATATATATATATATATATATATATATATATATATATATTACCCAAACCCCAAATTCTTCAGCCATTTTTTATATATTTTTACTAGTGGGTGCAGGACACTATAGTTCATTTATGTGAGGATAGCAAAATAAAGTAAACTGTGATATATTATACCCAAAAAATCTTCATACAGTGGACTACCAGTAAAACTGATAAAAAATTGGAACCAAAAATTATTCAGACACTTTGATCTGACCATGTTTTGCTTAAGTGTTATCCGAAATAATTAAGATTATATATTTTTTTCCTGACACAGTTTAACTCTGAGATCTTGTCATCTTGAGATCTTTGTTACCTTTTTTTTTTTTTTTTTTTTTTAATATAGTGAGTAAACTGTATTAATGGCAACAAATAGGAATCTAAAGTAAAAATACTGGCTTTTAATTTGACATTTAATTTCAAATCTTAATACTCTTTTATTTTAATTCATTTTAAATATTTAAACACATTGGTTATTTATTAACATTTTTATATTAAATAATACTAATAATGCTGAAGCAGTAATAAATTCAATAATTTTAAATAAAAAAATATTTCAAATAAAAATAACTTTATAATGAACAAAATTTACCATGGTACTGTCATGTTTAAATTTCATGTAAATATCACGGTACATGAATATGGCAATTATTGTAATTTTGATGCAGTGAAAGGAAAAAGATGAGAAAACTAATCTGACATTTTGGCATTATAAATCAATCAAAAACAGACACGATGTACATGCAGACATGATCCATTAGAACTCGAAATAAGAGCGATGGGCAGGTGTCTAGAACCGAAATGCTGCGCCATAAAGACGGATGAGCCAACAATGAGCAGCGTTGTTAAAACCGCCACACTTTCCTCCAGAGCAAACAAACAGACAGCACTGAGCAAACTCATCAGCATTAAAAAGCCGACAGATATTGAGACAATGACTCGCGCTAACATTTACTCGCACATTCAGATGTAAAAACACACACACAGACGGATTCAGATGTGTGAACTCACACAAACTCTCAGAAGTGCAAACATAATCTCACAGCCGCACGTGCGCGTACGGCCGGAGCAGGCCTCTGGCAGAAGGCTCCGCAGGGCGGCACGTGAGCACCTCGCTCTCAGCTGTGTTTACGCAGTGGCAGAAAAGACGAGGAGAGTGAGGGATGACGAAAAGAAAGGGTGAAAGAGAAAGGAGCAGCAGCCCTCCAGAGGGAGCAGGAGGAGGAGGGATGGGGGAAGGACGGGGCCCCTAACAATGACCCTGCACTGCAGGTGCAGTCCTGTGGACACAAGGCCGGGAGTGTGTCTCATTCTAGTCCCCTTTTAATGTGATAATAGAACTGATACTGTTGTCTTAGTTCTCTCTCTTTCTCTCTGCGTCTCGCCCCACCCGCCTCGCTCAGGGCCGACCCCTCCTTCACCAACTTAACTCATTTACATGAGGCCTTGCAGCAGTGTCTTAGAGTGTGTTGTGTGAAATGTTCAGCAAAATATGTGACATCTTACTATGCTAACCATATTTTCCACCACCCTGTTTAATTACTACAAATAAAGTGTGGTAACTTGGTATTATGGTCAAATGACAAATAAAGAACTGGCAATACTAAAAAAAAAAAGTAGTTTACACCATTTCAACTAAAGTTACAATAATTCTAAAAATGTCATGTGGTGTAATCATCAAGTAAATGTGAGAGTACACATTTTAATCATTAGTTTGAAATAGATTTTTCATGGTGAAAAGTTTTCCATGGTAAAAAGTTAAGATCATGAATCAATTCATTTTTTTTTTGGTTGGTTAGTTGGGTATGTATCACACACGATTTCACAGCCTAAACTAAACTTTTAATGCCATAAAAAAGCTGTAGTCAGCTGCCCCACGACTATACTTTGTTGCTTTTTTTTCTAAATATTGTAAATTATAATTTTCAATTTTCCAATTTTACCAAAGCTGCTTCTTTATTATTATTATTATTATTATTATTATTAAGAAGTTATAATAAAATATCATGCCAAAGTGCTCAAATAGTTTTTTTTTCAAGAATTTCATTGTTTTTCATAGTCCTGTCCCCACCCCGATATAATTTTATACTCCTCCAGAAATAATAATATAATTTTAATTCAGAAATTAAAAACATGATCATGATAGAAGAAGATAGAAGATACATGAAAGAATGTATTCAAGTCATTGTTTGTATAAAGTGCATTAATATATTTTGAATAAATGAATAGATAATTGATAGATCCAGACAAAAAAGTGTCATGTCATTGAAAATGAAAGAAAAGCTTCTTTTTGAAGGATATCCCATAACAATTTATTTTTGTTTACCAATAATTTGCAACCATGATTATTTTGGTGCATTTTTGTTATCTTCATTTGCACTTGTATGAGACTTTTGTAGTTAATTGAAACTTGCCTCTTTTTTTAATGTAGGCAAAAAGCTTTCAGTAAATGTCAGAAAGTGTCAAGATGACGTCATCTTTATGGAACTGTTCTGCAATTGTAATTTTGAACAGATTTATATTTGGTAAGAAAATAAATCAAGAAATACATAAATAATACTTGCACTTAAAAGCCTTATATCTAATAATGTTGTAGAGTAAATCTGCATGCCAACATGCTCTGTGAGACATTTATTCCTGATTTCTGTGGAAAGGTCATAAGTGAGAAAATGAATTTATGGTGTGTGTGTGTGTGTGTGTGAGGGGCTTAAACTTTGTTCACACCCATTTAGGAAAGACCCCAAGAGAGCGGCCTTATTTCTCACAATGCAGCACCAATTCTCTTTATTGCTCAATTCCTGACCCTTTAAAAGATTTAACTGTGTGTGTGTGTGTGTGTGTGTGTGTGTGTGTGTGTGTGTGTGTGTGTGTGTGTGTGTGTGTGTGTGTGTGTGTGTGTGTGTGTGTGTGTGTGTGTGTTAACTAGGGGTGGGGGGGGAGAAAGAGAGTTAGAAACCAATACAAGCAACGATATCTCCATTTATCAGTTACTAAAACATGAAAATCTGAAAATGATACAAAAAACAAAAAAAAAACACATATCTTCAAAATATCTTCTTTCACAGAGGAAAGAAAGTAATAGAGGTTTGGAACGACATGAGGGTGAGTAAATGATGACAGAATTATAAGGGTGTGTACACAATTGGCAGGTTTTAGTTAGCTTACAACTAACTCTGATGCATGATTTACAGGACATTATGTCACAAGATGCGACCCTAAAAATGGCAGATGCTCAAACATGCTTGGTTTTTCTCCTCATAGTTGTGATGTTGTCCATTATGGTGATGATACACTTTTTGAATAATGTTGCAAGGCAGTGTTTCTAAAGTGATGTTGCTTGAGCACTTTTCCATTGAGAATGGTCAACAAATTTTGATCTAAAGTATCCAGAGTATTCGGCAACATTATTTAAAAAGCTGCCCCATGTATCATCACCTTTATAGTTTGGTACAGGTGTCGAAAACTCTATCCTTGCTGCAGATCCTTGTTTGTGTGTATAACGAAAGAATGCTGTTTGTTGTTGTTGTTGTTGTTGTTGTTTTTTAGGTTTAGTCTTAAAAATGACAGCGTGAACACCAAGCAAACCAGGAATAAATGTTTCATTTTCTTTTTTGGTCTGGACCAAAACAACCAAGAGAACGAAACTACAAGTGTGAACACACCCTACGATTGTTGGTAAAGACAATAAACCTTGGGTATATTCAGAATATCATACCACTTGTTAGAGCCATATGTTATTTGTTTTTTATTTAGATGTGGAATAAATAATTATGTGTGTTAAGCAATTGTAAAATAATTATAAAAGTAAATAATTTAATATGTTTATTTCATTTCATATTGAAAATGATGTCATTTCCAGAAAAGACTGCTAGTGTTTTGTGAAGCAATAGTGAAGCGAAACAGTTTTTTGACTGTGTAACATTTTTCCAGTTAATTTTGTTATTAAACTTTATCTAAAGAAAGTTTCTGGACTATGGAATGTTATTCGAGTTTAAATCACGCTCACACAAGAAGAAGGTGGATTGATGAAAATTTAGACGGATTGCTATCACACCACTCATTTCTGCAGTATTTAGTATGCATACTGTGCACAGTATACATTTTCTGTATGCATAAAAGACCTGGATGACATACTATATACAATGCGCAGTGTGCTCAACTCGACTTTTCCAAACAGTAACAGCTGTGATTTTCTCTTTCTTGACTCATTTATATTTAATCAGACACGCACACTTTTACACATAAATAGATTAAAAATTTGAATAGTTATTTACAGAAAAACATGAAATTTAGGCTATGTTCAGAATAGTATACTATGTGAATGCAAATGTTTGGTATGCACAGAAAACCTCGATAACCTACAACATTTGTCAGAATGGCAGTCTATAAGAGAGCACACTACACAAAACATTAAATCCCATACTTGTCCTTTCCAAGCATTGCCAGCTGCAATTTTTACCATCTTTTACTTCATTAATGATAAAGACAATGATCGACAAACAAAGACATTGAAGTACAGTATTTATACACAGGAATAAAAAAAGGCTAACAAGGAACAGGTGAGGATGAGTTGCTATGGTGACTGATAGTAACTATGGAAACTAACAAGGGTAACTATAGGAACAAACAAGAAAGCAATGGAAACAAAGAAAACAGGAACTAATAAGAACCCAGGAAACCAGAAATAGTCCATGGAAAATCACAAAGAAAGTATGACAGAGCCACAGGCGGAATCGGGGAGGGATGGGGGGCCAGGTCCGTCAAGTGGAAGAGGGCCTTGAAACCGAAGTGGAGCAGGGGCTGAGCCAGCAGAGCAGGGGCCCAGGGTGGAGCCGGCAGAGCAGGTGGCCAGGATGTAGCTGCCAGAACAGGGAATCAGAGCAGGGGCCCAGTTCAGAGCCAGAAGAGCAGGGGCCCATGGCGGAGCCGGCAGAGCAGGGGCCCAGTTCAGAGCCGGAAGAGCAGTGGCCCAGAGCAGAGTCATCAGAGCAGAGGTCCAGGTCAGAGCTGGCAGAACAGGGTGCAGGGCAGAGCCAGCAGAGCAGGGGCCCAGGTCAAAGCCAGCAGAGCAGGTGGCCAGGGCACACCTGCAAGAGCAGAGTCAGCAGAGCAGAGGCTCAGGTCGGAGCCAGAAGAGCAGAGGCCCAGGTCGGACCCGGCAGAGCAGGTGGCCAGGGCGCAGCTACAAAAGCAGAGTCAGCAGAACGGGGGCCCAGGTTGGAGCCGGCAGAGCAGGTGGCCAGGATGTAGCTGCCAGAACAGGGTGCCAGAGCAGGGGCCCATGGCGGATCCGGCAGAGCAGGGGCCCAGTTCAGAGCCGGAAGAGCAGGGGCCCAGAGCAGGGGCCCATGGTGGGGCCGGCAGAGCAGGGGCCCAGTTCAGAGCTGGAAGAGCAGTGGCCCAGAGCAGAGTCAGCAGAGCAGAGGTCCAGGTCAGAGCTGGCAGAACAGGGTGCAGGGCAGAGCAGGGGCCCAGGTCTGAGCCAGCAGAGCAGGTGGCCAGGTCGCACCTGCAAGAGCAGAGTCAGCAGAGCAGAGGCTATGCTCTGGGTCCCTGCTCTGGCAGCTACATCCTGGGGTGCAGGGGCACAGGGGAGAGCCAGCAAAGCAGGGTCCCAGGTTGGATCTGGCAGAGCAGGTGGCCAGGGCGGAGCTGCCAGAGCAGGGACGCAGGGCAGAACAAGCAGAGCAGGGGCTCAGGTCGGAGCTGGCAGAGCAGGTGGCCAGTATGGAGCTACCTGAGCAGGGACACAGGGCAGAACCAGCAGAGCAGGGGCCCAGGGTGGAACTGGCAGGGCAGGTGATAGAGCCAGCAATTCAGAGAGCCAATGCAGAGCCGGTAGAGCAGGTGGCCAGGGCGCAGTAGGCAGATTTGACGACCACCAAGGCAGAACTGAAACAGAGAGCACAGAAAAATGATTGTCTGCCTCACTAGCTGTAACAGGAAGCTCAGAGAGTACAGAGATGGCATCTTTGGCCGTAACGGGACAGGCAGAGAGTTCACAAATGGCCTTCTTGACTGTGACAGGGTGGGCACAGAGTTCAGAGACGAGCTCCATGGCCATAACGAAGCCGTGAAGGGCATAGAGAGTTCAGAAGTGAATGGCGCCTTGGAAGGAGCTTTAACAGTCACTGTTGCCTCTGGAGGAGCTGGAGCAGATGCCGCCACCTCGGGAGGAGCTGGAGCAGACGCCACCACCTTGGGAGGAGCGGGGGAAGCATGTGTAGCCCAAACATACAAGATGGTGGTTGCCATCACAGGAGGTGCAGCCGACGGTGGAAGGACCTCTGAGACCACTGGGCGCAGGATTACTGGACTCTGGACCAACGGACTTGAAAGCGCCGAAACCACTGAACTTGGAAGCGCTGAGAGCACCGGACTTGGAAGCACTAATACCACCTTGACTCGAGGGCACAGCACATACCAACATCATGTAATATTTAAAATATTAAATGGTCTTTTAATGGTCTTAACCATTTTAATTACAAATCACTGGTCAGGAAATTAGCAAGAATTCCACAAATAAAGTAATAGTATGTACAGTGGGTATGGAAAGTATTCAGACCCCTTTAAATTTTTCACTCTTTGTTATATTGCAGCCATTTGCTAAAATCATTTAAGTTCATTTTTTTCCTCATTAATGTACACACAGCACCCCATATTGACAGAAAAACACAGAATTGTTGACATTTTTGCAGATTTATTAAAAAAGAAAACCTGGACCTGATTAGGAAAGTCACACACCTGTCTATATAAGACCTTACAGCTCACAGTGCATGTCAGAGCAAATGAGACTCATGAGGTCAAAGGAACTGACTGAAGAGCTCAGAGACAGAATTTTGGCAAGGCACAGATCTGGCCAAGGTAACAAAAAAACTTTCTGCTGCACTGAAAGTTCTGCTGTCAGTGGCCTCCATAATCCTTAAATGGAAGACATTTGGGATGACCAGAACCCTTCCTAGAGCTGGCCATCTGGCCAAACTGAGCTATCGGGGGAGAATAGCCTTGGTGGGAGAGGTAAAGAAGAACCCAAAGATCACTGTGGCTGAGCTCCAGTGAGGCTGAGATGCAGTTGGGAGAAAGTTGTAGAAAGTCAACTATTACTGCAGCCCTCCACCAGTCGGGGCTTTATGGCAGAGTGGCCCGACTGAAGCCTCTCCTCAATGCAAGACACATGAAAGCCCACCTGAAGGACTCCAAGATGGTGAGAAATAAGATTCTCTGGTCTGAGGAGACCAAGATAGAACTCTTTGGCCTTAATTCTAAGAGGTATGTGTGGAGAAAACTAGGCACTGCTTATCACCTGTCTAATACAGTCCCAACAGTGAAGCATGGTGGTGGCAGCATTATTCTGTGGGGGGTGTTTTTCAGCTGCAGGGACAGGACGACTGGTTGCAATCGAGGGAAAGATGAATGCGGCCAAGTACAGGGATATCCTTCTCCGGAATTCTCAGGACCTCAGACTGGGCCAAAGGTTTACCTTCCAACAAGACAATGACCCTAAGCACACAGCTAAAATAACGAAGGAGTGGCTTCACAACAACTCTGTGACTGTTCTTGAATGGCCCAGCCAGAGCCCTGACTTAAACCCAATTGAGCATCTCTGGAGAGACCTAAAAATGGCTGTCCACCAACGTTTACCATCCAACCTGACAGAACAACCTGGAGAGGATCTGCAAGGATGAATGGCAGAGGATCCCCAGATACAGGTGTGAAAAACTTGTTGCATCTTTCCCAAAAAGACTCATGGCTGTATTAAATCAAAAGGGTGCTTCTACTAAATACTGAGCAAAGGGTCTGAATACTAGGGCTGGGCGATATATCGAATGCTTTTGTCACGCGCATTTCGTCAGTAAAGCCGGTTCCCTGATTACCGCTAAATCGCGATCACCTGCTTTCAAATGGAGCGGCATTTAATAGACAGAGCCGTAGTTCACTGATAAGCCACGCAATATCGTGTTCAATATCGATATGAATCGCCGTCGATATTGAACGCGATATTGCGTGGCTTATCAGTGAACTATGGCCGCTTCATTTGAAAGCAGGTGATGGCGATTTAGCGGTAATCAGAGAACCGGCTTGACGAAATGCGCGTGACAAAAGCATTCGATATATCGCCCAGCCCTACTGAATACTTAGGACCATGTGATATTTCAGTTTTTCTTTTTTAATAAATCTGCAAAAATGCCAACAATTCTGTGTTTTTCTGTCAATATGGGGTGCTGTGTGTACATTAATGAGGAAAAAAATGAACTTAAATGATTTTAGCAAACGGCTGCAATATAACAAAGAGTGAAAAATTTAAAAGGTAAAGCAGCTTAACATGGAATAGCCTTCCCCAACTTGCAGACAGCTTTTTACAGGAATAAATGTCATTCCAGTGCTTTTCTACTCAGTGTTAATGGCTCATAGCTACACTTCAAGCAGCTCATGAGTAGTTGAAAAATGTCTCACTATGGTGGTCAAATCTGACCAGGCCAAAACATGAGCCTGATGGACTTGATCTCAATCCACTTCTTGGTTGTCTTTGCAGTTTGGGCAGGAGCATCGTCTTGTTGAAAAATAACATCTGATCATTCCACTTTAGATAACTTTTCATTTGTGAGAAGCAAGCCATTCTGCAATATTCTCTTGTACTCCAAAGCATTAAATGACTTTTCACAGTGAAGCAGCTCACCAATACAAGCAGCTAAAAAGCCTCCCACACAATGACACACAGTCTCTTCCTCCATGCTTCACTGTGGTAGAGATGCATTTATTACTATATTTCTCACCAGATTTTTGAAGACGTCACTCTGGAGCATCACCATGCAACTCATGTTTTATTTTGATTCATCACTCCACACACTTTCCCATATTCTGCCAAAAACGTCATTCTGTCTTTGATGTTTTTTCTGAGACAGCAAAGTCTTTTTAAGTAGTGTGTTTGCTTACATTTTGCTAATTTCCTGACCAATAATTTGTGGTTAAGACATTTAGCAATTTTGGGCTTGGCCCTTTCTTTTTTCTTTTTTGCCCAGGAGTGTAAGCAGCAACAGCAACAGTAATACTTAGCCCACATCACTATAATAAATAATGTTTCTGGTACAGCTTTTCCAGAGAATAAGCTATAAGCAGCCTAGAAACCATTTTTAGTGATACTCCAGTGTCTATAGTGTGCTCAAATGCCACTGATAGATTGAAGCAACAGCTCCCTGTCCTGTTTAGACAAGTGTTTCCTATCGGCAGCTTCAAATGGGAGACTGACTCTTAACGCATACTCCTGAAGCGGAATGAAACACACATTTACCAATCTATTGTCACATACACTGATCACTGAGCCACTGATACTGGCCTCAACCAATGAATCACTCACAACCATGTACATAAATGTACCACAACACACAAGAATACTTTGGAATACAAGCAAAGACAAAAAACCCAAATATGTCAGGATTGTTAATATCATAGCCACAGGCCAACATACACACACACACACACACACACACACACACACACACACACACACACACACACACCTCAAAGTGAGTACCCTGGGGGCAGCAATGGGAGGTAGTGAGTGTGCTAACAGAAAAACACGTGTAAAGCTTTAAATAAGACACAAAGTTAAGAGGCGAACTCCCACTCGCTGTCTTCACCTCCTCTCATCCTCACAACGCCCAGATTATAAAGGGAAGAAAAGGCCAAAGGCTGAGGATGAATGCAATCTCTCTTCTCCTCTCTCTCTCCCTCTTTTTTCCGTCGCTCTGCACATATGAATGCTTAATTAAATGTGCAGCTTGTGCAAAGTATTATTCCAGTTGAGATGCTTATCGGCCATCTATGTAATAAGATCTTTGCAGGCTCATAGCTACATTTCAAGCAAATTTCCTCCCTATTCTTGTTCTCGTACCTTCATTCTGCGGTCTGCGGGGTCTTTTTTGTGCCGTGGAGAGGGATGCCGTGTACGTGTTAATATCCTGGTCCGGCATGTTTCGCTTCATTAGCACTTGTACGAAAATAGGAATGTGGCAGATGGATGAAATTCATTTCATGGATTTCAAGTGAAGCATCATGTGTGTTTGTTCATAACGAAAACGGATGGTGAAATTGTGGGAATAGGAGGAGAGAAAGATGTTCCTTCAGTTCCCAAATCTCTCTCTCTTGTAAAGGCTGGTCTCAGTTTTAGGAGCAAGCTAATCTGTCTTGAACAGTGTAAAATATGAGGCTGTTTTTGAATGCATCTGCAATCCACAACATGATTCATCATTCACAGCTCAAGGTTCTCTGAGGGTGGCCTGACTGCTCGATGGGAACGCTAATGCTCTTCATCGCTTCTCTGCTCTTATCTGTTCTTTCTTTCTTTCTTTCTTTCTTTCTTTCTTTCTTTCTTTCTTTCTTTCTTTCTTTCTTTCTTTCTTTCTTTCTTTCTGTACACTTGTATGGTAATGTTAATCCATGTTTTTTAGACAGATACCAAGGTAATACCTTAGCAGTTTTTGACGTAAATATGTTCACAAATATTTTTTCTTTCTTTCTTTCTTTCTCTTTCTTTCTTTCTTTCTTTCTTTCTTTCTTTCTTTCTTTCTTTCTTTCTTTCTTTCTTTCTTTCTTTCTTTCTTTCTTTCTTTCTTTCTTTCTTTCTTTCTTTCTTTCTTTCTGCAAGTACAATGGTATGATAATGTTAGTACCATGTTTTTTTAGAGACATACCAAGTTAATACCTTGATACTTTAGATGTAAATATGTTGATTGTTTGCTCGTTTCTTTGATTGTTTAATTGTTTTTGATTATTTATTTTTGTTTGAGGATGTCTTTGTTTATTTATTTCTACAAGTACAATAATATGATAATACCACTGAATTAAAACCTTGGTATTTTTGGATACAAATATGTTTGTTTGTTTGTTTCTTTCTTTCTTGATAATGAATAACAACAAACCCAAACCTAACGGTCTACTTCAGTCTACTAATACTCGTTGTTTGTTTGTTTGATATACAAACAATTCCAATGGTATTATCCTGTTTTTATACATGAACCAAGGTAATATCAGGATTTTTTGACAGTGGTAATATTTTTTACCTTGGAAAACACATATCTCCTTCTTTCTTTTTTCTTCTCTCATCCATTTTCTTTCATTCTCTTAGCAAATGGTACCAACACAATGGTATTAACATGGTTTCAGAACAGTTACCATGGTAATAGCATGGTACCATATCCTTTCTTTAATGTACACAAGTATAATGCCATTACCATATCAAGTGTGTTAGAGTAAAATTTTTTCTTTCTACCCTACCTTTTCTTTTCAGTGTACCATGGTACTCCCAGAGTAATTTTTAGGTAGCACTTTAATTTACAGTCCTGTTCCCCATGTAGATATGATGTACTTATTACTTTAATTACAATAGCTGGGTAATAACTAGATACTAACCCTGAACCTACCCCTGTAGTTACCTTATATTAAACAGTATTTTATTAGGTAAGTACACTGTAAGTACACCTAAGATAAAATAAAGTGCAACCCATTTTTGTTAGTGTTCCCACATTTTTCCTTTCAGAAAGACTAAATCTACATTTCAACTGTCATCAAACTGAGTTCTCACACTAAGAGTCAAACACAAGCAGAGCAGCACCCTGCAATGCCAAACAGACATCATACACATGTATAATTGACATGTAACAAGCATGACATCATTCCTATAGGCTTGTGAACAAACCTCTCTTAAGAATTCTCAGACATACATGATGCAAAACAACGCCAGGGTCTGTAGTTGATTTCATCTCACAAGTTAAAATCTCATTTCATGCTGTCACAGAAGGATCAGGCGTCGCTCATAACAAAACCGGGCCAGAGAAATCACAGAGGCCAGATTTTTCCTCTCCATCCAAGGAAAGAAGGAATGGAAGAGGGAGTGAGAGATGTCAGCATCGCCTCCCTATAAACATGCGGAAGATGATCAGCCTGCCCTCGAACATTTTTTTTTCAACCCGCAGGATAGATGAGGCGGATGAGTTATAATAACAGCATTTCCACCCTCTATAAATCTACCAACACACACACATATGCACACACAGGTGCACACACGTCTGTTTGGAGGTGTCTGTTAAAGAACACTACTGCCTCCTAATGGTGATGTGTGAACTGCAGCCAGGCTTATATTAAAGGATCCAGTGACTCGCACAGAGATGCAACATTTTTTTATTTTTATAAAAGTTAATGGTGAGAACTGCTGTTGCTTATCCTTATCCAATTTCATTTGATTATGTGAAATAAGTTCATAAATAACAACAAATCAACTTGTGTTCCCAAAATAAGTCTTCTAATGAGTGACAGCTTCAATTTCTTTTTTACATTTACTTTTATTTTATTATTATTTTATAATAATATATATATATTATACATATATTATATATATATATATATATATATATATATATATATATATATATATATATATATATATATATATATATATATATATATATATATTATATTATATTATTATATATATATTATATTATAATTATATATATATATTATATATACACACAGGAAAAATGTTGACTACAACATAATCTCTTTTTGCATGTGTTCATAATTTCTTCGTATGACAGCATGGCCAACATTTTTGTTGTCACAATTTGGCATGTTTCATTAAAACAATTGACTCCAAGCACAACTAAAACATACTTACAAAATTTGAATAATTTTTGAATAAAGTGTGAAGATGTAAATTTTTCTAGGCCTGACGTCACTTTTGGTCATTTCTTTATCACTTTAACAAACATTACAGGGTTTAACAGTTTTAAACTATTTAGGCATTCCCTGAATTTTTCTAACAGGGTTGAAAGAACTGTAATCCAAAATTTCAAACCTTGTAGAAAATAAATAGAAAATAAACTAATCATAGCAATGTACAAACCTGTTAGTCTAGCAAAGTACTACAACCCAAAATATGTTGTAGTGCATATTAGTATAAAACCATTATTATTTCATGATATACTTGTACACTACTAGTCAAAATTTTGGACACATTATTATTATTTTTTTTAAATTATTATTATTCCTTCCAAACTTTAGAATAATAATAATAAAAAAAAGATTTGCACATTCTGTTCACTATCTCAATTAAATGGTTTTCAGACAGTACTGAAGGAGTTCACATGTATGTTGTACACTCCAGCCCTCATTTATTACTTATTTTTATTATTATTATTTTTTTAAAGAGTACTGTACAAGTACAACTTCAATTCAATTAAATTCACATTTATTTGTATAATGCTTTTCATGATACATATTGTTTCAAAGCAGCTTTACAGAGAATGGATGTCAACATTACAATTTGGAGAATGCAGTTAGCTAATAATGTAATAATTTAGGCAATTTAATTTACAATCACTGTTAGCAGTTTAATTGAAGGTAGAAGCAATGAGCTTCTGGAAAAATGAATTACATATTAACAATAATTACGATATATAGAAATTTGTGAATGTTGATCCAGATATTGCATCCTCGCAGGAGTTGGCGCCGTCTCTTCTCGACTATAACTTGTCTATAAAACTAATTTGAAGCATTTAAGCAAAAGATCTTACATATTATAAGAAACACATATTAAGTCAGATTTGTTCAAAAATTTGAATTGTTTCTCTATTTCTAATATCCATAATATGCTAGAATGTATAAATATAGCAATGATATAGTGTCTGCGTGCCATACAGACAATACACACTCTGCTGGAATGATCATCTTCCTGTGACTCATAAGACATCCCAATTTGCTGATCCCAGATCTGGTTTTCTGCTTGACATCTGTAAAAATATACTGAGAACCTGATCTCTGATCAGTCTCTTTATGAATACAACTCAAAGTCGCCCATCCATCACATTAAAGGGGGACTTGATGTGCGACTTCTCTCAATTACCAAGTCATCCTCTCTGTTCAACACCCGCAGAGGTCGTGACCCCCGTTTATTACTCAAACAGTCCTCACGGATACTGCAGAACGGAGTGAGTCAGACTCTGCTGCGGGTTCTGGCCGCTACCTGACCGCTGCTCTGAGATCAGACCAAAGCAGGGTGAGAACTGGGGCTATAGTGTCAGGACGTCATTAGCTGATGATCATGATGTCATGCGTGAACAATTCGGTAGTGAAGAGAGAAACGGTCCAAATATGTGTTAGAAACATACTGTCATTCTATTCTTCTCGGTTTCCTCTTAGAGTTCGACAACCCGGCCTGATCGAGACGAGAACAGCTACATTGTTTCAGGTCACTTTTCATACAACGACAACAATAATACTAATACTCAAGTCAATTGGTATGTATGTATTTGTATAGAGCTTTTCACAAAAAAGGTTGTTTCAAAAACCACTTTATAGAAAATCATGAAGTTAATGTTTAGAACATCTTAATATCTTCATGCCTTATAGTCACATTTATTACATTAGAGCTGGCCAGTAATATAGTTTATATTTTACGACAGTACAAACAATCAGGCAGTTGAGATTTGTTATATGTATGCGGATAATTATGATATATGAAATACTTATATATCTAACTTTATATAGAGAGCTGGGTGATAATATATTATAATTTTTTTAATATTTTTTTAGTAGTATATATATATATATATATATATATATATATATATATATATATATATATATATATATATATTGCATTTATTTAGTAGTCACGTAATTGCTTTTTTCAGGTCACCTTTAATGTAATAATAATAATTAATTTCTCTCTCTCTCTCTATATATATATGTATATATATATATATACACACACACACACACACACACACACACACACACACACACACACACACACATTTAAACAATACATACATTTTTTCATACATGAATTTTTACATACACACACACACCTAAACATATAGTTCTACATGTTTTCTAATACATCATCCTAAAAAATAAGGTTTTAATGCACATACACAATCACTTTTTGTGTGAGAGCAAAATCGCAAAAACAACGTTAAAATTAAGCAACTTCAGGTTCAGTATTCGGTCTTAACATTTCGTCTGGTAGGGTCACAGGGTCTCCTTTACAGGCCGAGTTAATACCTACTATGCAGGATATTCATCACGCTGTGTAGTTATATATAAATGTTACTTCATATCGCTTCATCTCTGTGTTTGCTAAATGAGTGCGGTTAAGCATGCACCACAACACGCACACACATACACATTAAAGCGATAAGCGTATCATAAACAATTTGACAAGAACAGAGGGATTGAATGCAAAATACTGGGAGAGAGAGAGAGAGAAAGAGAATGTTGGGGGATCGAAGGAAGAGGGTGATTTAATGCGAGCAATTTTAACATTAAAACGAGTGGGAGAGGAAACCAAAAGGGAAAGAAAGGGAAGGAAACTTCAAAATGCTCTTTGAGGAGAATGAGATCACAGGCAGCAATTATATAATTCCTGTCAAGTGATGGCTGAGATAGCCTAGGAGGAATGCGCACGCTGTGGACGAAACAACTGCCTTCTGAGCAGCCCAGAGTTCCCGAGGTCACCCGAAGGTCAGTTACAGGAAGCAGAAAGAGGAGACGCTTTACCACTCCCGTTTTATCGTCCCTCATTACGGCGAGAGCTAACGGCTTGTACGTGAGGTGAGTTTCTAGAGGAATTCTCAGATGGTGATGCTGATTTGTCTAGGCCGAGGGCCACGCAAGATGGCCGCCAAGGTTGCACCGCACAGGATGTACAATATTACTTCAGAATAAACAGTCTAAAACACAAGTGCAGCTCTGGTGGGCTATTTTTGGTTTAATGTACTTCACAGTGAAACAAAAAGGCCGAACTATGACCTGTGTGAGGGTCTAGCTTTAGCCCAGCGTGGGCGGAGGGCAGGCTGGCGCACAGATTCATGTGCAGGGATAGAGGGGGCAATAAAGGAGTTGGAGGGTTCATGGAGGGTTCCCAGGGAGAACAGCGTGGCTGGTGGAGGCAGTTTGTCTGTAGAAACGCAGGCAGACTCCAACAGAGATGCCTATCAGCACCGCTATAGCCTGTGGGGGCAGGGGCAGAGAGGAAGGGTGAGAAAAAGCAAGTGAGACTGAGAGAGAGAGAGAGAGAGAGAGAGAGAGGTTGGTTAGACGATAGATAGATAGCTGCTGCTGTACAATGTAGTGTAAATGAATTACCCATAGTAGATCTATACAGGTGGAGCTGGGGAAGGTGGATGGTTTCTGAAGGCGTGCTGCACTGCTAAGGCAAATGCTTTTATTTGACGTATTTTGAAGGTTGAGTACACAAGCTCATTGGTTATTGATACAGCAGGAACCAATCAGCTGTGCCCTATATAAAACGATGTGATCACGAGCAGGTTAGATGCGTCATCTAGATTAGCCTGCGCCATCTAGAGATTCATGATAGAACTTTGTATTTCTTTCAAATTTCAAATAAAAATATTGTCATTTAGAGAATTTAGTTGCAGAAAATGACAACTGGTCAAAATATTGAAAAAAGATGCCATGTTTTCAGACCTCGAATAATGCAAAGAAAACAAGTTCATATTCATTTTTAAACACATGTTTTAACTTAGGAAGAGTTCAGAAATCAATATTTGGTGGAATAACCCTGATTTCAAATCATAGCTTTCATGCATCTTGGCATGCTCCTATCAGTTGGTCACATTGCTTTTGGGTGACTTTTTAATGGCGAAAAAAATTAAGCAGCTTGGCTTTATTTAATTTCCTGGTGACCATCTTGCTTACATTCCAGAGGTTTTTAGTGGGGTCCAGATCTGGAGATTGTGATGGCCATGACAGGGTCTTGATCTGGTGGTCCTCCATCCACACCTTGATTGGCCTGGCTGTGTGGATTGAAGCATTGCCTTGCACGGAAAACCAATCATAAATGAGCTTTCGTCTATCATAACTGATGTGTGCATTGATGAATGTTTATATGTGAATATATAATTCTGATACATGAATATATGTAAAAATTAAATTGATATGGATTAGTTTTATGTTCTCTTTATGAACTGTGGTAGTTGTGTGGACTGTCAATGGAGGGATAGAAATTTCTTAGATTTCATTAAAACATCTTAATTTGGGTTTCAGAGATGAACAAAAGTCTTACGGGGTTGGAACGACATAAGGATGAGTAAATGATGACAGAATTTTCATTTTTAGGTGAACTAAATCTTTAACATTTTCCAAAGAAAGATTTTTTTTGTTGGTGTTGCAATGATTGAAATTATATTAAGCATTCCATAAAATAATTTTTTTTTAGTTAATGATACCATTTTAGAAGTGCACTATTACCAGTTTATTCTGCAAAGGAAAATATTGAATTACTCGTGAAAAACCGAGATAAAGTAAACTGTATTCAGCTGGTCATGTGATCTCAACATGTCTGCCCCCATGAGATGACCAGCTCCATGTAAAAACAAAACTGATTTTATTAGGCTGCTGATGTGATTGGAGTCTTCATTTTACACCAAAAGTATACGGTTTGTTTTTTTGTTTTGCATACACTAGTGTACGCGCAAAAGAGTAGGCAAAATGTACTCGGATGACCTACTACTTCCGAAAAAATTCTGAAGAGTGCATTCGATGGACACTTTACTATACCATTATGGCATTGGAGAGGATTTATGAATGGCAGTGAAGCGACACAACTGATGTTGGTAGGTCACATGACAATAACAACCTGGCGACTGTAGTATGTCCTGATTACACTCATATTAAACACATTCATACTATATAGAACATAGTGCTTACAAAGTACTTATTCAAAATACTTACCTACTCAAGAGAGTATTTGATTTCAGATGCAGCCATTTGTTTTATTAGTCATAACTTCTGGAGTTAAAAGTTGAAACTTTCTAGTGCGCATGTGTCGAGCGCCTGTGTTCGCACGCACTATCAAATAGAACATACTTTGAAAGGCTACACATTCAGCTGTATGCATGTGCTAGTGAATGCAATTGATCTTGTTGCATAAAACATTTGGGCTTTGTAGTGAGTGTTTATGATTTTAGGCATATTTAAACAAGACATACTATTTATTACTTTATATGGAAACTGATTGTGTGCATCTCTAATGATTTATGATATATGATCAACAACATGTTTTGTCTTTAGTATAACTGGACATATTATGAAACTAGTTGAATGTGTCAATCTTGTTGATATGATGCACCTCTGGGCCAAGGCTGGTCAAATACATGTCGACATACCAGTTATGGTATTCACAGTCCATTTTCTTGATCTTGTGGTTGGGCAAGACTAAAATCACTAGGGTCCATGATCAGAACAATTCCAGCTTTGGCAAATTAGCGTTTTCCGAATGGCTTTTAAGTGCTATCTTTAGGAATCTTATTCAAGTGCAAGATGTTAGGCTTTACCAAATAATGCAGATGATAAAATCTATCAACTTATCAGCCAATATAAAAGCAGAATGTTACAGAGAGTGATTATGGTTTTAAATTGTGACTTTGTAAGTCTATTTAAATGCACATGTAGCATAAAT
This sequence comes from Chanodichthys erythropterus, assembly GCF_024489055.1. Classification (NCBI taxonomy): domain Eukaryota; kingdom Metazoa; phylum Chordata; class Actinopteri; order Cypriniformes; family Xenocyprididae; genus Chanodichthys; species Chanodichthys erythropterus. The sequence continues at coordinate 31,123,983 of NC_090226.1, forward strand.
TTGGGTTTATGGCTCATGGTGAAACCACCCACAGCGAAACAACAGGCACTTCTTTATTCCAGTTTGTTCCAGATGGCCCTAAAGCAAATTTAGTTATAAGATAATAATTCCACTTTTATTGCATTGTAATTATTATCCACAATGTTTTGAAATACTAGATAATTGTTATGTGTGTTACTTGTGTGCAGTGCTACAATGACCTTAAGAGGAAATCCATTTTGCAATTATTTATTGATAGAAATAGTGATACAATTCTAGGAGAGGAGTTGAAATCTAACTTGGATTACCTGCATAAGTTACAACATGCAACATACCTCTCATTGACTTAAATGTTTCTTTCCAATTAATCAAATTCTAATTTCTACACTCAAAAACAGTGTTGGGGTGTGACTGACTAAAAGTAGGGGCTAACCTAAGCTGACTTCAAAATAGTGTACCTTCCCCCAACAAATAGCATTGTAACCAGAGGAAAAATTGTTAAACTTAACTTTAATAGTCCATTTTTAATATTCTACTAAGTAACTTTGCAACTACATGTCAACTAACTCTTAGGTTAGGGTAAGTAGAATAAGTTGACATGTACTTGCAAAGTTACTTCTAGTCAGTAGAATGTCTGTTGGGGAGCATTAAAATAAAGTGTTAGCAGATATTAAGCAGACAGTCTACTAATACTCTAATGACTGCTAGTTTACATGTAGTTGCAAAGTCTAAAGTGGACCATCGAAGTGTAACCAAAAATGAACCCAATTCAGCTTGAAAAGAAGAGTGCCTTTGTTGAAAGGTGTTGCAAAGATCCATTGAAAACCTTTATTTTTAAGAGTGTAAACACTCACGCAGAGACCAGCAGCTGCAAGAGTGTGAGCATTTGCTGTTTACTAATGCATCAGCTTGAGGGGACGTCCTTTATTCTCTCTGCAGATTGAGATGACATGGTTCCAGGGCTGAAGGGCTGCAGACAGGACTAATGTCGTCTGTCTCCGACACAGCGGCATCAAAGTAGCAATGTGTGTGTGTCCAGGCACTCTTGAGCCTCTGTTAGCATTTAATCTGATTACATGAATCTGACTGGGGGGCAGCAACAGAGGGGGCGTCAAGAAGTCTAAATTCGTTGGGCTGAGATGACTTATAATCACTTTACACAAGTCATACCCAAAGAATGCCTAATCTATTCTCTGCTTCATGAGTGTTCCTAAAAAATACACACGTGTGTGTGTGTGTGTCTAGAGAAAAAAACGGAAAAGTTGTTTTCTTACGCAATTCATAGCCCTGTGACCCCACCCATGTGGAGTGGAAAAATAATATTGGCTGTTGTATTATATGAACATGGCTGATTAAATGTCAACGAATAAAGAAAGATGGTAAAGACCACCTGATGGGAGAGGATGTGAGAGGAGTACAGAGAAGAAGGTCATATGCTTCTTTCACTATTATAGAGGAAAGTATTTTTAACAATGAAAAAATCTAACACATGCTACATTCCTAAGAAGTGACATTTTCCAGAAAAAAGTGTAGACTTGCACGTGTAGACGCATGCATGAGAAAACTTTAACATGTAAACGTGCACAAAAAACTTGAATTGTGAAGGTAAACATTTTTCTGTAAGCACACTCACATTACTGTTTCCAGTTAGTGTATATCTACAGGGGTGTAATAATATTAAAACTGAACCGAAAAACTGTGATACACCATGATTAAATAATAATTATGGGTGTAACGATACATGTATTTTCGGTACGCGACGAATACAGCATTGTAGCCTAACCGCCATTAACCACCAATAATCGCAATAAGCTTTGCTTTTTGTTACTTTTGATAAGAAACAAATTGTCATCTTTCAAATTCTTTCCATTTTATAATGAAATTCAAACAAAAAATGCTGTTTTGCCGCTCTTTAATGTGGCGTGACACAGATCACTGTATATGTGCTTCTGTTCAAGCGGAAGCGTGGAGCACGAGTGAACACGATCATCTCTTCCTCTTTAAAGGTGTAACACAGCGGGACTCAGGGTAGGATCCATTTGCAAGCTTAGATTAAACAGAGTTCGTAGTCATACAGGCAATGGTAGAACAATAGCAGACAGGTATGGCAGAGAGCAGGCAGAATCGTAGTCGAAGAACAGGCAATAGGTCAGGGCGGGCAGAAAACAATCATAAGTCCAAGATAGAGCAAGTAGTCCAAAGTGCAGGCAGCAGAGAATCGTAGACGGGGAAAAGGTAAATAATAGGCAGGCAAACAAGATAATCAATGCTCAGAATTGCAACCAGAGTATACATGACCTCGCAATGAGTGTGAGGATGTGAATGGTTTAAATAGTCTAGGTAATGTGCTGCAGCTGGGTGTGGTGATTAGTGATTGGTGGAGTGAGTGCAGGTGATTGCCAGGGAGGATGATGGGAAATGAAGTCGGGGAATGACTGGAACTGTGACAAAAGGCACAATATGTAAAAGTTTTATATTAAAATATCCAAAAACCACTTGCACATGTTTTATATATTTCGCTCAATTGTGTACTTACATTATCCTGAATGTTTCCAAGAATTTGTAAATTCAGAGAAATTCACAATTTAAAAATAGTGTCTGTCTCCTGTAACTTGTTGCCTGTCAATGACGTAATATCTGGGTTATCCCTGGTTTCCGTTTGTACGCAACAGTAACCATGGCGACAGACGTGGACAGATGTGTAACATCCAGCGACACGCTGTTGTTGTTTTATTCAAACATTATGGACCATGGCAAGCAAACTTTGGGACAAAAGGAGAAATAAAATGAGGATCAATATCGGCGTGGCATTTTCAAGATAGTGAGAGCCTCGTGACAAACTTCAACTTGACAGAGATGCAGCTCTAGCACGTTATTAGACAGGTCAGCAAATGTATCAGACGAATCAATGCATAGCTCAACACGATGAAATGTTATAATATCATCAATATGATATTCTAATGTTGATCTAGCTTACTGTTAGTCTCACACAGACAACAACCTAATACATAGAATAACATTACTTTCAACACACTCAAATGCAGTTTAGTATGATACTGTAACGTTAGACCAAGTGAAACAGCGCTGCGTTACCTCACACTTTTAATTTGTCAAATAAACTGACCTGTATGAGAAGTATTTCAGCTCTGAAAAGAATGAAATGCTCTCATTCCTTAATATCCCCAGTGACTCGCGTGTGGAAACACATATCTTGTGTAATCACTCAATCAGTGTTTCAACAGCGGAAAGGCATCAATAAAACAGTTTGTAAACAATATGTCACGTAGCATTTACCTTAGGCAAGCCATTCAGTGTCCACAGCTTTGTTAGTTCGCCAAAGATATGAACTCATTCGATAAATATATGCACTATATTAGCCTATATATTCTATATTTTACTTAACCTGTTAATGATTTCTTGATTATTTAATGTATATCTGCATACAATTTGTTATTTGAGTGTTTATTATATATATATATATATATATATATATATATATATATATATATATATATATATATATATATATATATATATATATATATATATATATATATATAAATAAAGAGCAACTGAATTTAGACTAATAGTATGTGCTCTGTTGTTACCTTTCATATTACAGTAATGTGCAAGTAAGGGCTTCCTATATAGTTTACAGCATTAGCAGAGATAATTTTTTCTACCCTTAAGAAACTTTTAATTATAATTGAATTCATTTAAAGACAAGAGACAAAATTTGTTCAGTAAACCACTGTTTAAAAAAAGGGAAAAAAGCAATTTTATGTTTAGTTTTCTCCTTTTGCTGTACCGAACCGTGACTTCAAAACCGAGGTACGTCAGTTTTGTGTACCGTTACCCCCATAATCTACAGTATATTACTTACCACTGTCATTTTTGTTGTATCTAATGAGAGAAAGCGTGCAGCACATACTTACATATTCATCTAATTGCCGATCTCAGGAGCATAAAATTATATCTCTACAAAGGTATTTCAAAATTCTTTTTACCTCCAAGCAAATAACAAAAAAAAAAAAAAAAAAAACCTGCAGTGCATATATATTCGGTCCTTAAGGGGGTGGAGCTTAATGGGTCAATTCATAGTTTATTATCCTTTTGCAATTATTGTCTTTAGCCTGACTCAAAAACCACATAAAGGTGCAAACAACATATTTTACTATGGTGATCACAACCGAGAGAGAGAGAGAGAGAATGAGAGAAACAAAAAAAGATTTCTGGCTTGCAGTGGTTACATGACGAAGCATCTGCTGAATGAGACGCTGTGTTAGGAGTAGCAAATTGAGGTACGTGTAACATGACACAAATGAACAAAAAGTATTTAGCTAATGATTTATTATTTAAGAAGGCTCCTTAACCCCTCGGCTAGGCCCGGGCTCTATTTTAGACAGATCTGAGACTAGATAAGGGTGCTTCTAATGGCAGTCAGCTGGCAGGTGGGCAAGTGAGGACCCAGCGCCGGCCCGGCGTGGGTTAATCAGTGTTAAGTGATATTTGAGCGCAGAGCGACGGCACCCGTGTCACTGAATACAGGGGGTTTAGAGCGGCCCACCAGCACAGGTAACTCACCTGAGGAGGCAGCTGGGCCAGAGCAGTGAATCTGCTGATAGTGCTAAACATGGTCAAAGACAGTCTGGATTTACTATCCTCTGTACACACACTCAGACACATAAAAACACAGTCTTCACTTGTACACCTGCAGCTACTCTTGCCTTGTGCTGGGTCAGGGTACTTCAATAAAAAGGTTATTCAGTCTTCCTGAAGTGTGCTGTCAGATTTTAATTTAAACTTTCTGAATAACATATGTTAGATAATACAATTTCAAAAAGTAAATACAAAATTGTGTAGTATCATAATTGTCAAGGTTCTGTTTTGCTTGCACTTTGTGTATTGTTATTTCCTGCCTCTGTCATTATTTTTTACCACTCATTTGGTTTCAACATCTCGTTCAGCTTTGTTCCCCTCATTATCCTGTGTTTATAAGTTATTGTGTTTTATTCCTTGGTTGTCAGGTATTGTCAATTTGTTGCGTTTCCCTGCCTGTCTCTGTGTGGATTAACTTGTGGATTATTATAGAGTTGTGTCAGAATACCTGACTGCTAATGTGAGTTACATTGTGGCAAACTTTTTTTACTTTTGTTGTGTGTTTCCTTTTTTGCCTGTCACCATGGACATTCCATCCATTCACCTGTTTTGTCTCGAGCAGGGAGATGGTTCCCCCAAGGATCATTTGGAGGAGTATTTAGATCTCTCCTACCATTCTCACTACCCAGACTTTACATCAACACAAAGGCAAAGTTGCCCAGGGAGCTTTACCGCCTATGTGGAGTGATTGCTGACATTTTGTGGATCCTCTATCTACATCGGATCTGCTGATGACCACACCAGCCCCACTCCCAACCCAGAGTGCAGCCAGAAACCACCCAGCTGCGCAGAGCAGCAGCCTGTGCCCAACGCAGACAAAGGGCTTGATTCTGCCGTGATGAGAGAGCTAGTGCCTGCAGGAGTGACAGAGTGAAGCGTCGCCCTGGAACTAGAGCCTCGCGCATCTGACCAGCAGCGCTAGCCATCACAGAGGGAGTTCTTGTGGAGTTTGCAGGTATAGACTCCCCACCTACCCTCCCGCCACTGAGAGTGAGTTTCTGTTGACTTTAAAGGACAGTTGTTCTGTATTTGGAGAGGATCCAGCCTGAATCAGAATCTTCATCTTCAGACCTGCTAGCCCCTCCCAGCCTCCCTCTCCCACCTCCTCTCCAAATGCCAACCCAGGACTTATTGTTGTCCCTTGTCAGTCCCTCTTTCCCTTCCTAGCCTATTTTCCAGCCCTCAACCACTCCGGCTACACAGTTTCTGCTGTCCCCCATTAGCCCCTCAGTTCCTACTCAGCCTGCACTCAGTGGCATGGATTTACCTGGGGTCTGTAGTGAGCCAGCTCCTCCTGCGCGTGAGGATCCCATGGCTCTGCCTCCGGCCTCTGATCCTGTCAACCTGACTCCTCCGCCTTTGGTCCTTCCTCCTTCGGCTCCAGCAGGGACCATAGCGAGTTGAGCTCCACCGGGCTTCCTCAGAACATTGGATCCACCTGTCTCAGACGTTGCCATCACATCACCACAGTCTTGCATGTCCGTCCACTGTACTCCGCCCCTCCCCCCATAGCTCTGTTTGGCTCTGCCTTTCCTCAGACTCTGCATCTGCCCCTCAGTCGCTCCAGTTCCATCTAGGGGGTGATCGCTATGGCTCCATCATGGCCTCCTAAGCCTCCATTGTTGTTCCGCTCCATTGGCTCGCCTTTCAAGGATGCGCTTTTCTGGGAGGAGGCATTCTGTCACAGTTCTGTCCTGCTTGGACTTTGTGTTTGTTAATTCCTTTCTCAGTCATTTATTACTAATGGTTACCATCAGGGCTTGACATTAACCCCCCCAAATGCGGGTAGATTTCAGCTGTGACAGCCACTACCACTAGCCACTTTGGCGGGTTGAATATAATTTCAGCTTACAGCCTAATCAAAGGTAACCAAGCTCGTCTTAGCACAAAATTACAATCCGATCACAATTCGTTATCGATTAACTTGCAGTTAGTAAAAGCGGGATCGGCAGAATCGCGCTGAATGACACACAACAGAAGCGCTCTCTCTCTGTCGCATACGCGATCAGTTCTCCTTGCGCCTGAATAGTCAAATACATGCGCACACAGATGTCAAAATGTCCATTGTGTGGAGTATCTCATGTGAATACAATCGGTTATGGCTTAAGTGTATGCAAACAGGTGGGTAAAAACTGGATGTGTCAGTATATTACGTCCATGCATTTAGCAGCCTAATTAAATACCTGTCTGTCATTAATGTTAATCAAACAGCAAAAGATGTTAAATAAATGTTAAATAAACCTACTGTATCTGAAAAAAGAGTTTAGACTATTTAATTTACTATTGTATTTGTAATTTGCTAATTTGCTTCTTTGTTCTTTTTATATAGCCTAACAAAAAAATTATATTTAAATAAGTAAAATTATAAAATGTATCATATTATGATCATATTACCCACCCCTTGACCACCCGTACATACCAGCTGATATACCATGTAGGCCTAGTCTTGATTTAGGTGGTCAATCTGCATTTGAAAGTTTGAAAGAGTTTTAAATCTAGCTAATCAAGTAAAATGACTCAAAATCAAGTCATTTTAACATGCCAAAGTCAACTTTAATCATATAAAATGTAATTTCCCAACAGTAAAATTGTGGCCAGTGAAAATGCTGAGTGGCTAATAACTTTGGAAAACCACTAGCTACAGTTGCTGGTGAACAAAAAAGTTAATGTCAAGCCCTGGTTACCATACAACCAGATTTCATTCATACTACATTATATTTATACTTTATACCTTTTTTAACAGTCCTTTTTTATTAAGTTTTTTTTTTTTTTTTTTTTTCAATTATGAAGGTATAGCCACCATGGTACCACTACCGAGCCTTTTTTACTAGACATTCTGTATGTCCATTTGTGAAAAATGCAATTCAACAGGATCTGCTAAACATTGTTTCATCTGAAATTAATTAATGTAAAAAAAAATAAAAATCTTAAGCTAAACTTTAGCTAAATGTTTCTATGTCACTTCTGCAATGAAATCCATAAAGTAAATTAAAATGTAGTGTATAGTGCAATGGCGTATAAAGTACTTGAAAGCCATACTTGAGTGAAAGTATAGATATCTTACCAGAAAATGACTTTGGTAAGATAAAGTCACTGTTAAGAATATTACTTGAGTAAAAGTTTTAAAGTATGTGATATTGTTTGTACTCAAATATGAAAAAGTATTGTTTTAATATAAAACATACTTCAGTGTTGAAAGTAAAAGTACAAGTAAACATAAAAATATAAAAGGAGAAAAAAATTTTTAAAAAATTGTTCTATACACAGATTGAGCAGTAAGATTGTGTTCAGTTTTAACTCTTCTTTACATTTTGTTTTCTTTGAATAAAAAAAGGCAAAATGTTTATTGTAAGTTTTAAATATAAAAAATACTAATATATTAATTATACATTGATCATAGTGCATTATAACTAATGTAAGAGACAACTTCAAGATGTTAAAATGTTAATGTTGAAAATAAGATTGAACAATACTTTTATTAACCTTATTCAATGTTACAAATTGACTCTTATTGTAAAGTGTTACCATTTCATATAAATCCAAACAGTCATGCTTGAAAATTGCCATCTTTACACATGCATGAGTCTATTTTAGAAAACTTGATGATTATCTAATCAAAATATGTTACAGTGCAGATAAAAAAAAGAACCAAAATACATTTCTGATTTGATATGTTTCTGTCACTGTGTAACATATGGGACGTGATGGGACATCGGGACAACGGAGTGGAAGATCCAAATGTGAGCTTTATTCACAGCAGAGCGTAGTCAAACAGGCAGAAAGGTCGAACACCAGCAAACAGATACAAGAAGGGACCATTTATACACAGGCACAAACAAGATAACGAGTTAACAAGGGGGCGTGGTCCAATGAGTGTCCATGGCAACAAACAAGGGGAGCAGCAGGGGAACATGAGGTGCACACACTGAGAAGGTACAGGAACAAGATAACAAGTTAACAAAGGGGCATGGTCCAATGAGTGTCCATCGCAACAAACAAGGGGAGTAGCGGGGAAACATGAGGTGCACAAATAGAGGATATACAGGGGACACAGACAGGGAACATGACATAGCCCCCCTCCTAAGCAGCGGCTTCCAGATGCTCC